>NW_004524604.1:13084663-13095884 GCF_000260255.1 Octodon degus | reverse complement strand
AGGCTCAAGTCAACAATTTCTGACATTGCCAGTTCCATGGATAACTCACTACTCCTTTTTATTTTATTTTATTTATTTTTTTATGAGCAGAATATATTTATTGAGAGAAAGAAAGCTCCTATCCAAGAGAGGGACAGGAGGGGGGCCTGAGTGGGTAGTTGCCCCTACCTTTTATTTTAAAAAGAACAGTTTTTTAAAACTTGGAAATGATACAGAAATTCAAAACAAAATGGTAGTATATCGACAATGATTTTTAAATTGTATATTGTTATAGTCCAAGTAGTTGTTCAGATTATCAGATAGAAGCATGCAAAATGAGTCAAAAGCATTAAGCATTAACCATTCCTTTCAATAAACCAATGAAAATTAGTAGAACAATTGACTACCTTGTATGTATATCATTTTTCCCTTCCTCCTTTCTTTGTCCTTTCCCCATGCCAGTTCTTTCCTTTTGAGCAGTTTCTTTCCCTTTCCCAACATCTATTGTATCTTTTGGAACTTATTTACTCTTTCAGTATCTTACACTAAGGAGACAATTCAATGTTTACACATGTGAGCCTGATTTATTTCATTTATGAGTATGGTCTCAAATTGCATCCATTTACTGTAAAAGCCTCAAGCTTATCTTTTTTTCATTGTAGAAAATCTTTAAATGACAAGAAACATTGGAATTGCCTTCAAGTTTCAAGGAGATTTCAAAGAGCAAGCCATCATGCCCTGGTGGCATCCTTTGTTCCAGTCTATAGAGAGCTGGCTTTCTTGCTTGTGCTTAGTCAGTGCCAAGTCACGTCATGGAGTGCATCATTGTGGAGTGGCTGAGGAATCATTGGGAGGCATGGACTTAGGAGATAGCCTTGAAGGCCTAGAGCACCATACATTTCCTGCACAGTTCTTAGTTTTTGAAACAGATTTCTATAGTAATTCAATTCCAATTCCTTTCCAATAAGATCTTCAAGGAATATTTATATCAAAAATACCTCTTAGGGGTCGGCCAAATAGCTATGTGGATTAAAGCACCTGCAAGCAGGCAGAGGGGCTGGGAGTTCAATCCCCAGGCCTGCAGTGCCAGCCTAACTCCTGGGGCATACTGTATGCTAAGACTGTGATAGAGACTGGGCATGGTGGTCCACGCCTGTAATCCCAGCACTTGGGAGACTGTAAACAGAGAATCACTACAAGTCCAATCTAGTGGTGAGACCCTGAACACCCTGTAGACCCTTTCCTACAATACAGGGGAAAAAATACCTCTTAATCTAACAAGTTCAAATAAAATTTATTTTAAAATTCAGAATGGAAATTCCACAAATAATATACTAAAGACAGGTGGTGTAACTGTTGTTCTTTCCAGAGATAATTATCAAGCCAACCTTAATTGAATTTTTATAATACAAATAATACTAATAATAGAAATGCGAATAAATTACCTTTCTAGAGGACAATAACAGTTATGCCAAGTTTTCATAATGGACAAATTTTGGGACAATTACAATACAAAGAGTGAAGATCCATTTATTTTTTTCTCCTCCTAATGTGTGAATCCACATGTAATTAAGTCACATCAATTAAAATATTAAATCAAATATAATGAAATACAAACAATAAGGAAATCCTGCCATCACAGGGGAAAACAAAGTTTTCCATTAATGTTTTTCTCTTTGACAATTACATATCAACTAACTGGTATCATTCTTTCTTCAATGAAAACAATTGCTTTTGATATAATAAATGGGTTTATTTTTATATTCACAATAATTTGATTCTTAAGATCTGATAGAAAACTATAATTTAATTATGCTGAATTCATTTGAATGTCCTCTACTCATTAAGGTTTACAAGTGTCAACACATTTAGGAAATAGACCCTAAAGTGATGACATTCTCAAGGATATTATCATAAAATTGGAGAAAATCTCGCAGGAATAACACATCAAGTTAAAAAGTAAGGAGAATAAGAATGCAAGTGATTTTGGAAAGATGACAAAATGTGCTTTATAATGAAATTTTTAAAACTCTTTAAAAGCAAATATTGCAGGAATTTGGAAAATAAATGTAGGACAGTTTAGATGAGATTTTTTCTAAACATTCTTAGGGGGTAACCTATCTAGAGCAAGATCATACCTCAGTAGTTCCCAGCACAATATTTATCAAACAAAAGTGCTTATAGGTGACTTTAATCATCTTGTATCTTGTTTTATTGTTTTGGGTTTTTTTTTTTTTAGTTTTTGTTTGTTGGTTTGTAAGGAGTTTTGTATTGTTTTGTTTTGCTTTGTTTTGATGTCAGGGATTGAAGTCAGGACTTTGTGCTTTGCTAGGCAGACACATATATACCACTGAGCTGTCTCCTCAGCCCCATACCTTGTATTTTAAGAAAATACACTTTCAGTATAAAACAATAAAAGATACTATACGTAAGGGTAGGCAACATAAACATACTCTTGCATTTGATGAGAAATACTGATATGAATGCAAACTGTAAAGCAAGTATATGTTTGTACGCCCAATCTACTTCTTTCAACTGAAGAACCTAGAAACAAAGACAAAACTGGTCCACACAACTACATTAAAATATGATTTCTCAGTAAGAGAATCCAAGCCCTTTCAAGAGACATAGCTAGTGCCAGGTTTGAGGGAGATGTTCGGATGAATCTAGATCATGTCATGTTCAATGTGAAAGCAGCATTGGAACTCCATTAGGATCATTTTAAAGGGACTCAGTGACAACTTGAGGAGGTTCCTATTGGCTAGTGACACAATAGTATGAGTTCCAAAAATAGATAATTTTACTAAAATGGAAAGGTCTTAATCAAGACTTCATAGCGACTTTTTAAAAATACTGATATGTCATCTCCCAAAAGGCATGGCCAGCCAACCCACACTGAATGGATCAATCACTCAGCCTGAATTTCCCAAGTGAATTGTTCTGTTGGGAAAACAACAGATAAAGAGAAGTATCTATATCATCCACATAATATTTGAATAATAACTTTTTCTTAAAATACTAAAGAATTATTTTCAATTCCTAATAAATTACAAAAATGTAGGCTCTGAGGAGCAACAGCAGCTATCTTCTAGGGAAGAAGGAAGGAAAGGTGTGAGGGAGGGAAGGTGGGGGAAGGGAGAAGAGGCACCAAATGCCTAATGTCACATGATGAAAAGAATGCAAAACATTTCAAATCTAAATCTGATTAGGCTTCTGAATTCAGCTAGTGAATTCGAGATGGTAGAAGAACTGAAAACTTGGATGAATTATAGTCAAGACAACAATTCATCCAAATTCCTCAATAAACATATTGCCAAGAAAAGAAAAAGATTAAGAAACCTGTAAATTTAAAAAGAGATAAAGATTGGTCAAGATTGAACCATAGTGTCTGGGATATGCACTTAAATGATAAAAGCATAAAAAAGAGAACCTGCTTGTTGGAGGACAGAGAGAAGTCTGTAATGGGGAGTTGGCACTAGGAATTTCTACAACCAGAGGCACAGTTCTATCTATTGAACTGCATGACATTTTAAAAGTTGTAGAATTTAAATATAGTCTGTGAGGCCATACATTTGTGTGATTTTTCTTTATTGGTGCTTTCTATCCAAAGAGTTTTAAAGAAAGTTTTAGTGAGACAACTCAAAAGCAATTTTATAATGTAATGATACAATAATATAAAATTTCAGCCAAAAGTGTTACTTAGGAGAAAATAAATCATCGCAAATAAGTAAAATCTCAAATTATTATTTGCCTTTTAAAGTAATGTATAGTTTATGTATGAAATAAAGTGACAACCACAAACTTCAATATTCTTATAAAGATTGTTTAGCTAAAATCATTTAACAAGAATGTGATCATTGCCTACTTGGGAGCTCATTTTGGATTATGGGACTGTTAATGCCTTTTATTACTTACTGAACTAAATTATCAGGCAGTAAACAGAACATACATGTTTAAAAGCCTTAATAGATTTAAATAAACTAAAAGTAAAATAAAGGGGACTGTGGGACACAGCTCATGGGCAGAGACTGTACTTAGCATAGGCATAGCTTTGAGATCACTCCCTAGCACAAAACGAAATGGAGAGAGAGAGAGAGAGAGAGAGAGAGAGAGAGAGAGAGAGAGAGAGACTGCTCACTGGGTCCCTTTCCAACCAGAGCCTAGGTCTGATGTGTGTGTGTGTGCATGTGTGTGTGTGTGTGCTAGCAAGCTCACCAGATCCCTTTCCAGCAAGTGGCCAGGCCTGGGATGTGTGTGTGGGACCATCGATACACTTGCAGAATCTTCCTCCATCAGACAGGCGTAGTGTGGAACCCTGCAGCAGAAATCCCTGTGGAAAGGCTAGGGGCCAGACCCACCCAGCTAATCCAGGAGCTGAACATATTGCCAGAGGAGCACAGCAGGCTCACTTCCATAGGCTGCAGCAAGAAGAAGCAGAGTACAGCAGCCATACCCAACCAGGCACATCTGGATGAGTCCAAACTTGGCAGATCTGGACCCTGTAGGCCAAGACACTTTACTAGACCCATATCTATGAAAGCATCCTCTCTCTTTTACTCTTGACCAAGAAAGGGGGCAAAGGGTAACTGGAGTGAACTAGTCTGCCTGGAAGACCCCATGTACATCAAGGGGAACTGATAAGACAGAACTTAGGGGAACTAATTTAAATACTATTTCTCAATTTAATATCTCCTTAGCTATACAGACATAAGGTTTGCTCTTATGTTCTAAAATACAAACCCATTAGTTACAAAAGTCTGTTAAGTCCTAAATGTCACTACCCATTATTAGTGTTCCTTATTGTAATTCTGTAAATACAAAGCTATAACTGCCTTAACCATATAATCTCTCTTGGGTAAGAATTTCCATAGGTAATAAGGTAATAACTGCAAAAAAGCTTTACACCAAAGGTCATAGGAAAGTGCTATAACATATGACAAAAAAAGAGGAGCAAAATGCATGTGCAGGCCACAAGCCCACAAAAAAAAAAAAAAAATGCAGGAGACACTAGCATAGAAGAAATTGGAAGTTACATACTTAAAATCTCTGAATTAATAGAATCTGAAGTAAAGAAACAACTGGAGAAAGGTATAGAGGCAATCAGATCAGAAATAATCCCTGAAATAAAAAAAGAAATGATAACTATAATGAAAGAATTACTAAGTGTGTCCAAACAAGACAGTGATTTAAAAAATAGAGAATAGAAAATGATGGAGTTCTTGAATGAGAAACATGGGAAAGAAATAGAATGCATGAAGATTCAAAGAGATACAGAAAATTAAAACCTCAGTCACAAGCTGGCAAAAACATTCGAATAAAAGTGAAGACAGAGTTTCAAACTTTGAAGACACTGTTGCAGCTAGAGAAAAGGTAAAAAAAGATCTCTTTAAAACAGCTAGGATACAGGAAAAAATAATTCAACATCTACAAGTGCATGCAAAGATGATCAATGTACCACTAATAGGCATCATTGAGGAAGAAGGAGTTAATACAAATGATGTAAAAAGAACATAGACAGAAGTAATAGCAGACACCTTCCCAAATATGGGGAAGCAATCTGGTATTCTAGTAACTGAAGTATACAGAACTTCAAATAACATCAATGTAATTAAAACCACACCCAGACATATAGTAATCAAGATCCCAGAAATTCGGCATAAGAACAAAATATTAAAAACTGCTAAAGAAAAAAAAAAACTGCTAAAGAACCAGATCACATTTAACGGAAAACCCATTACAATAATGGCAGACTTATCTTCACAAACCATGAAGGCAAGAAAAGCATGGAATAAAGTACTATAAGTCTTGCAAGAAAACAAACTCCAACCCAGAATGAAATACCCTGTGAAACTCTCTTTCAAGTTCAATGGAGAAGTGAAATACTTCCATGATAAAGTTCAATGGAGAAGTGAAATACTAAACAATTTCATGACGAAAAAGCCAACCCTACACAATCTACTAAAAGATTTTCTAAAGATGGATGAAAATGGCAACAACTCCACCAATGAGAATGAAATGAGCTCATCAAACAAGGCAAACAATTAAACACAGGAAAAAAAAAGTTATACAACAGCAGGTAAATAACATGTCCATCATAAGGTAATGCATCTCAATTATAACCATCAATGTAAATAGACTCAATTCACCAATTAAAAGAAATAGACTGTCACAATGGATTATGAAGCAAAATCCAACAGTATGCCGTATCCAAGGAGCAAAATTAACTCATAAAGAAATTCATAGGTTGAAAATCAAAGGATTGAAAACAATACTACATGCCAAGTACCTCAAGAAAAAGCAGGGGTAGCAATCCTGTTCACAGGCTGAACTTCAAACCAAGAATGATCAAATGAAATAAAGAAGGCCACTATATACTGGTTAGGAGGAAAATACAAGAGGAAGAGGTAACACTCATAAATATATATGCACCAAATATGGGAGCACACAATTACATCAGAAAAATACTAATGGACATGAAATCGCTAATATCCAATACCACAAAGTTAACAGGTGACATTAGCACCCACTTATTGCAAAAAGATAGTCAAGCAGACAAAAAAAACAATTAGCAAAGAAGTAGCAGAACTGAACCATACCTTTGAACAAATTTACTTAGTGGACATATACAAAATGTTCACCCAACCACATCTGAAAACACATTCTTTCCAGCTGCACATGGGACATTTTCTAAAATGGACCACACGCTAGTCCATAGGTCATGCTTAAGTCTATGAAAAACAACAGAAATTATCACATGCATATTATCTGACCACAGTGCAATCAAACTGGAAATAAATGACAAAATGATAAATACATGGAAATAAAACAAACCTCCTTAGGAACCAATAGTTATAGATAAAATTAAACAAGAAATTAATATCTAAAATTAAATGATAATTCAAGCACAACTTATGGGATTAATGGGACACAATGAAAGCAGTACTTACAGGGGAATGTATAGTGGTGAACTCACACATAAGAAAACAAAATGGGAGCTAATAAATACCCCAATGCTACATCTCAAATGTCCAGAAAAATAAGAGCAAACCAAACCCAATGCCCAAAGAGAGGAGAAAATCATAAAGACTAGAGTACAAATTAATGCAACCAAGACAAAGAAAACAATACAAAGAATTAATGAATCAAAAACCTGGTTCTTTGAAAGATTGAATAAAATTGATATGCTCTTGCTAAACTCATCAAAAAGAGGAAAGAAAAACCTCAAATTCAAGCCATAAGGAAAGAAAAGGGTAAAATTACCACAGACCCAGTAGAAATTCAGAAGATCATTAATAGATACTTTGAAAATCTTTACTCTCACAGAATCGAAGGCACAGAAGAAAGGGACAGATTCCTAGAAAGGAATCTTAATTAATAAAACTGACTCAAGAGTATATAACAACTTTCAGTAACCCAGTAATAGCCAATGAAATTCAAAATGTAATGAAAAAAATTACCGTCAAAGGAAAGCCCTGATCCTGATTGATTCACAACTGAATTCTGCAAGAGATTTACAGACTTAATCTCAGTACTCCTCCTCAAACTTTTCAATGAAATTGAAAAGGAATCAATAATCCCAAAATCATTCCTGGAGGCAAGTACTATATTGATACCAAAACTAGAGAGAGATTCAACTAAATAGAAAGAAAACTACAGGGCAATGTCCCTTAGAAACATAGATGCAGAGGACCTGTGGGTTAGCTCAACTGTTTAAGCGCCTGCTTATGCACATGGAGTCAGGAACAGGATACTGCAATTTGATCCCCAGTTCCACATGCCTTACCACACTCACCCTTAAGGCAGCCTGAGCCAGCCACCCCCCTCCAAAAAAAAAAAACCTGCATAGATGCAAAAGTCCTCAATAAAATCATAGCAAATATAATATAGCAAATAATTTCAAAGATTATACACCATGAGCAGGCAGGATTCATCCCATGGATGTAAAGATGGTTTAATACACACAAATCTATAAATGTAATGCACTATATCAATAGAGCCAAATCCAAAACCACATGGTCATCTCAATTGATGCAGAAAAGGCCTTTTACAAAGTCCAACATTCATTCATGATCAAAGCTGTACAGAAAATTAGAATAGATGGCTTCTACCTCAATCTAATAAAAACCATCTATGACAATCCAATTGCAAGTATAATTCTAAATGGAGAAAACTGAAATCTTTTACTCTCAGATCAGGTACCAGACATGGATGTCCTCTATCACCACTCTTCTTCAATATTCAATAACATTCCTCTATACAGATAACAAACACACTGAGAGAGAAATTAGAGAAATAATGCCCTTTACAATAGCACCACAAAAAATGAAATACATAGGAATTAATCTAACTAAAGAATTATAAGATCTATTAATGAAAAGTACAGTAGTCTATAAAAAGAGATTGCAGAGGATTTCATAAAATGGAAAGATATTCTTTCCTTCTGAATAGGAAGGACCAACATTGAGAAGACAGCCATACTCCCAAAATTATTATGCAAATTTAATGTGATCCCTATCAAAATACCACCAACATACCTCACAGACCTAGAGAAATTATTCTTAAAATTTATTTGGAACCAGAAAAGACCTAGAATAGCAAAGGCAATCCTTGGCAACAAAGACAAGACAGGAAGCATTACAATTCCAGACTTGAAATTATACTATAAAGCTATTGTGATAAAATCAGCATGATATTGGCAAAAAAATAGACCTGAGGATCAATGGAAATAGATTAGAAGATACAGAAGCAACTAGAAACACACTCAGCCATCTTATCTTTGACAAAGATATCAAACACGTTACTGGGAGAAAGACAGCCTCTTTAACAAGTGGTGCTGGAAAAACTGGCTCTCTACATGCTGAATACTAAAACTTGACCTGGCTCTGTTACCATGTACTAAACTAAAGCAAAATGTATTAAAGATCTAAATATTAAAACAGGAACACCAAAGCTCCTGGAAGAGGTAGTAGGAAATCTTGAAGACATTGGGTTGGGCTAACATTTCATGAACAAAAATGAAACTGCACAGGAAATACTTGAAAGAACGACTGGGTTCTCCTCTTATTGAGAAGCTTCTGCACATCAAATGTAATCACAAACAGAGTGAAAAGACAACCCATAAATTTGGAAAGAATCTTAACTAATAAGCACTCAGACAAAGGTCTTACATCTAGAATTTATGAAGAACTAAAAACATTAGGGCCCCATAATTTAAAGACCCAGTCGAAATATGGGCATCTGAGAGGAGCACACACTTCACAGAGGAAGAAGTACAAGAGGCAAATAAATACACACACAAAAAAAAAAAAAATGCCCCACATCACTAGACATTCAAGAAATGCAAATTAAAACCACATTGAGATACCATCTCACCCCAGAAAGAATGGCTATCATAATGAAATTACCCAAAAACAAATGTTGGAGAGGCTGTGGAGAAAAAGGAACCTTTCTCCACTGCTGGTGGGAATGTAGACTGGAGCAACCATTATGGAAATAAATGCGGAGACTGCTCAAAAAATGGACTGGAAATCCCCTTCAATCCAGCCATTCCATCTTCTGGGAAATGTCCCAAAAGAACTGAAAACATCATATCATAGTGATATCAATGTGTCTATGTTTATAGCAGCACAATTTGTGATAGTCAAATCTTGGAAAGAACCAAGATGCCTGTAACCTGAGGAATGGATGAAAAAGATGTGGTGTTTTTCTACAATGGAGTATTACTCAGCTATATAGAAAAATAAACTTGAAGCCTTCGAAGGTAAGGGTGCAACTTGAAGCTATACTCGTAAGTGAAATAAACCAGGCACACATGTTTAAATATCATATAGTCTCCCTAGTGTAAGTGCTCGGAAAGCAAAATACAAAGTGAAAAGTATAACACAGTTAAATGGAAAGAAGGAACTTAATGATTAAACTACTAAGAGAGAGAAAGGAGAAAAGCCAGGCATTACAGTAGGAGTAAAACTATGCATTTATATAAACAACATAGTTAAGACAGTGACACCAACATTTTCCATTTTTTTAAGGTTTTTGAAAATAGCAGTTAATTGGTAGAAATATCACCCTAACTAACTCTGTATGCTGATATCTGTGAACTAAGCAACTACACTGGGAACAGCACTGTCATTAAAATATCTGTCATTTTGTTCTTCTAAATGAGTTTTGATTCAAATGTCATATCAATTATTGATACACTCTCTTTAAAGTAAATGTATGTAAGAAAGGTAATAAAAGTAAACAAGGGATAATGAAAACAAAATGCCATAGGGATTGTCCTGCTACAATGATGAATATGGTTTGATATCTAAATATCTATGTAAAAAATGTATATTTTTTAACATTCTGCATGAATTTAAATTTTAGAATATTTATGGTTGTTGGAAAATAGGACTTCCATTTTATATATAAGGTATGTGATATTCAGACATTTAGTGACGTTAAGCCTAACTGCCCCTGTAATAGGATAATAATGTCATTAAGCTTCTCTTCTGGATATTTAACAGCCAAAGTTTGCAGACCAAAAATTAGACAGATAAATGGGCTAAAAAGATATCCAACATTTTGGCCCTAGCCCTGCCAGGTCAGTGAGGATTCAGAACATAAGAGAACCTGTGTTGTGACATCCTGTAACTCAGTGTTGTCCCAAATTTTCTGATCAAGGAAATTATAGGGCCACAGAGGAATGTGATCAATGATGCATAGTTTGTCTAAAGAGAGTCACCTAGAGAAAAAAAAATCTCTCAAGCTTTTACAGAGAGCAAATTGGACAAGCAATGGGTGTGACTCATCCAGATGACTAACACTGACAAAAGATCCACAAGGTGATGTACATTGTTCCAGGGTAAATCCTGAGGGATTTGACTGACTTTATCAGATAGCAAATGTTACATTCTTAGTTATATAGGTCTTATTTTAAGTTGGTCTTAACCATCCAGCAGAAAAGTGAAACTACAATGTATGAAAAGTAAAGCTATATTAATATGCTTGAACCTACAAGGCTCAAGTCAACAACTTGTGAAAATTGCCAGCTGTGCTATTAACTCATTACTGTTATGGGCTATTGGACTATGTTAAATTATTTAACTGAACTCAAGTACCTACAATAGTTGGACTGGCATCAAGTATGAAAAGTCTGTTTAAAGACCTCTCCAAATACAATTTCTCTAACAGCAATGGAACGCTCATCACTGAAAAAACAAAGCAAAAAAGGGGAATATAAATAAAGGACCCTTCTGTAGTT
>NW_004524604.1:13074616-13080776 GCF_000260255.1 Octodon degus | reverse complement strand
CTGGCAAGTGCAAGGGCCTGAGTTCAATCCCCGGTTCCACAAAAATAAATAAATAAATAAATAAATAAATAAATAAATAAATAAATAAATAAATGCAACATACTATATTAGTAGGGCTGAGGAAACAAATCTCCACCATACTTAAATGGGAACATTTAGAATACTCTAAAATTGTCTCACTAAATAGGCATATTATGTTTAAAATGACCCCAATGATCAGTTTCTTTTATCTGAATATTTAATCAAAACAAATGGCAATTCTTAATTCCAGTTTAAATACAGTGAATGACTCTGTCTCTCTTACACTGAACAGAGATATAAAGTCAGAACAGAATGCATTGAAATGAATACTTAGTGTCTCTGAAATGTGGCTAGTGGCAGCTTCATGCTGAAGAAAATCAAAGTCAGAATTATCTTCAGAGCAGGTGTGACTTATTCTTACTTTCTGGGATCCACCAGCGTAGACTCATCATGTGAGGCCATGAGCACAAATTCATTTGGGAGAAGATCTCTAACTGTGGCATAAGTGGTAGACAGGAGTCTCTTAAAGTTGAGAGAGGATGAAGGAAACAATTTTTCCTCTTTCCCATTTTTTTGCACAAGACTTAGAGACCATGACACTGGTGCAAACAGGTCTGCTGTAGCCTACATCTCTCACAGAAATAAACTTTTCTCTATTATCCAACACACATAAAACAGACAGAACTCTTTTCTTTTCTACCTTTCCAAAACTTTGACAGATCACAGAAAGTGCCTCATAGAGGACCCTAAATAAAATACCTTATTAATGAGAAGACCAAAAAGAGAAACATGACATAACTAAAAGGAAACAGGAGATTTTGAGGGAACTGTAGAAATGGGAGCACAAGAAGAAAAAAATCCCAATGATGTCGCTATGAACTCTGGCTAAGAAATAATGAAGCTCTCTATTTCATTGTGTATCCCATGCTCATTCAAATAATAAAGAACATATAGAGAATAGTTTGATATCAGGTAAAGTACATCTTTCATCAAAGAAAACTGCTAAGGTAAAGATAAATATTATAAGATAGTAAAATAAGCAATTCAACCACAAAATTTAAAAAATTAAATGCCAACATAAATGACAATGCACCTCCAAACTTTGAAACAAAAGCTGCTAAGCAAAAAGGAGAACAAGATTAATTCAGAGTTATGTTTGAAGACTTCAAGAGTCTTTTTTGTGATAGTTGACAAAATAATAAAAATAAAGAACTGTACACCAACAACAGCGTAGCAGATCTAAATGATATTTATGCAGCCCTTCACTCAACAGTAGTAGACTAAACAGTTGCTTTGGGTACACAAGGATACACATTATACCCTTGCTCATAAAAATCAATCTTAATAATCTAAAAGAATTCATATTAAACAAGGTGTGGTCTCTGAATTCAGGGAAATAGACCATAAATCAAGAACAGAAAGATAAAAGAAAAGCTCTCAACACTTGGAAAATAAACATCATACTACTGAACAATTTGTGCCTTAAAGAGGTGGACTATGAACAAATTATAAAGTAGTAAAGTGACCATACTGTACTAAAAACACCATATATATGTTTGTTTGATGGTGAGTAAACAGGTTTAAGGGGCCCATAAGCAGGTCTTAGCTGGTCTTAATATCAAATGATTATATTACAAAGAACCATCACAAATGAATAATATAAGCATTCATGTCTTGGAAAAGTCTAAAATAAATTTAAAGTGAGAAGAAACAAGAAAATAGTAAATATAAGAGCAGATATGAATAAAATTAAAAATAAATTTCAAAGAGAATAGCAACAAAACCAAAATGTAGGTCTTTAAAAAAAATAAAATTTAAAAATGTCTAGCTAGACTTAAAAAAAAGAGAAAAGAATAGAATTAAATTTTAAATAGGGTGCTCAATAAAATAATTAAAACACTTACATTTCATAGATTTATACTTTAAAAACCACAAATCTCTTTGTGCAAGAAAAGAACATTTGGAAATTTTCCTATCAAAGGTTCTCCACAGGCACAAGTATTGTCCAGTGATTTGAGGAATATTGACCTTTCTTATTCCAAATGAGATGCTCCCTGATCCCTAAAAATAAAACTGACAGACAAAAAGTGAATTGTTTGTGTAAGGAACACAAGAACTTGAGGGGGAAAGTTTAGTCCAAAGTCCAACACTGCTATTCAATATCAGGTGGACTGTAGTCTACACAAGACATCAATGGAAAGGGCAGTAAGAAGGAGCTAAACTCCAGCACAAGTTCACTCAACCTGGGCTGCCACCTAGCTGCCACACCAGTGAAGAAGTGCCTTTATAAATGCATAGCAAGGCACCCACATGGGACAGAGGGATGCTCTGCTGGACATGTAGTCCAGGACTGAGGGATTGATTCAGGGAGAGCTTTTGGGACTGGAGATATGGCTCAGTACTAAAGCATTTGGCTAGCACTGACAAAGACCTGGGTTCAATCCCAATCTGCAGAGTAAGGAAGAGACAGAGGGAAGGAAGGACAAAGAGGGGGTAGAAAGGAAAAGAAGAGGGGAGGTAGGGACAGATGGAAGGAGAAAGAGGGTAAGGATGAGGGAGAGAGATTCTGATTCCTTTAGGGTTAGAAATTACCTTCCAGATCCAGTCTCATTGGTACAGGTGAGAGGATTTGATAAACTATATCTGAGCTTGTAACTGTGGGCTGTGAGTATGGAATCTTCAAAGAACAGGCAAGAACTCTGCTGCAGATAGACAGCACCATGATGTGAAGTGTCTGGAGTATGTTATTCAGAACTTAGATGAGAGGGCTGTTAAAACAGAATGGTATGGAAACAGAAACCAAGAAGCAAACTAACAATATTCCAGCTGCCTCTGTAGTAGAAAACTGGCAAACTCCGTAAAGAGGCTAATCCTTTCTTATTCTGAAATCATGCAAAAAGTGTTAGTATAGTGTAAAGTCAGTATAGTTTATTTATAATAATAGATCAGTTAATTAAAATCATAATCATAGTAACATTTATAACCAAGACACATAATTTGAACTCTACTGACTCTCTAAATATGTATCCTACTACAAGAGTAATTTTTCTTTCCCCTTCAGCTACACTGGCCTCCTTGGTATTCCCTAAGCAGAAAGGCTATGTGCAACCTCAAAATCTTTGTATTTTTTTGCCTTCTACCAGGAAAGCTCCTTACCTAGGCATCTTCATGGGACATGTTTTGACCGCCTTCAAATCATTTATCAATTGCATCTTTTCAGTGACAATTTCCTTGCTGATCTAGTCTAGCCAGTGCTTCTCCTCCATTCAGATGCTTTCAGATTTATCTCTTTGCATGTATTCCCTTCTAGCACAAGATGTATATCACTTGCAATGGCTTATTTTAATGGTCTCACCAACCACTAGCATCCAAGCTTCATAAAGACAGAGACTTCCACCTTTTTGTATTTCATTTTGCTATTTGGAGGACCACCTGAGCAGCTTTCCTGGAAAGAATAGCAACTGTCTCCAGTTTGACTGACCCTAACCCTATTTCCTCATACTGATATGTACAGAGCTGGCTAGGACTTCTGTTTATCCTTTCAATTGGCCTTAAGCAATGTATATTGGTCTAGTTGAGGTGCTGGTGATAGTCTTTGAAGGTGCCTACTAACCTGCACCTACTGCTCTTTAAGTGAGCCAGGTTGAGACAGGATGAAGAGTCAATGCTCCACATCACCAGCAGGGATTGAGCCTCAAGACAGAGGCTATGACTTCCTGGGGCTTGAAAGACCATATCAAAGCTGAAGCACCAGAGCCCCCAAAATAGATAGATTAGATACTATCTCAATACTGTAAAGCAGATTACTTTTTCTGCATTTCCTCTCTGCATATGGCAGAGGTAAATGTAGGCTACCCACCTAGCTCAGCTCACAGTAGCCACCTACTTCCCACAATTCTTGGTCATTCCTCCTTAAGCCACTCCTCTGAATAAAACCTGGTGAGGCCCTGGGTTAGCCTATTTGTTTCAGAAAGCCATCTTCGTGGCTGGATTTAGATCCCCTTGGCTCCCTAATAATTAAAAATATGTTTTAGTGTTTTTACTTTTGCCATGGGCTGCATTGAAAGTGCTATACAGGGGTCGAGAGATGACTCAGTGGAATAAGCACTTCCCTGGCAAGCGCAAGGGCCTGAGTTCAATCCCCAGTTCCAAGAAAAAAAAGAAAAAGAAAGAAAGAAAGAAAGAAAGAAAGAAAGAAAGAAAGAAAGAAAGAAAGAAAGAAAGAAAGAAAGAAAGAAAGAAAGAAAGTGGTACACTGGAATTAACTTGGTGGGATTCCAATAATGTAACTTTGGTGTAACAAATATTGGCTTCTTGGATTGAACTGAGGACTTGGAAGAGACTCCTACAGTGCTATTCCAACATGAAATTGGCAGAGTGCTTTCTACCAAATACTGCATGTACTGAATGGATATTCAGTTCCCATTTACAAAAACAGAAGTGATTGTGGAGTGTTTGAGCCCCTTTGGTTTTCTAGAAGTAAAAAATTTAAAGTCTAAACTGGATTAGGTTAAACCACTATGTCATCAAACCACTCTCTTTCCAAAGCCAAGAGGAGCACACGTAGCAGGGTAACTAATTATTTCTTGTGCCCTTGAGAATTCAATGGTTGGTTTAAGGGCAACCAGATCATTACAGGGCTGAAGGTCTACTGCAGAGATCAAGAATGAAGTGGGGTGATCACTGTCTCAACTGTTGCCATCAAGGGTGACAATGCTAAAATAACAGCTAACATTTATTGAGTATTTGGCACTGATTAGGCACAGTTCATGCCTTTCACATAGATTAATTCATTCAGCAGAGGAAATAACCTGATGAGATTAGATGTAATTATTGACCCCATGTCACAGAGGACAACTGTCCCATAAAGAGAGGTTGTATAATTTGTACCCGGATCAGATTTCTGGTGAACTAAAGGAGTAGATTGAAAAGACATCAAGTCACCGTAAGTTCTTCATCAGTATGATGTGCATTTTTTCTTTTTCTTGCATGTAAATGCATAGAAAGATAATATTTTTTAATTTCCTGGTCTTCACTTTGGATTTAGTCTCATGGTAATATCAGAACCATAAAGTTAGCTGAGAAGAGCTTTATATAAAATTCTTTTTAATTTCTGTAACATCTGTAGTGATACTTCTTCTGCTCTTGGTTTTATTAATTTGGGCTGTCTCTTATTTCTTGATCAGTTTAGTTGAAAATTCATCTACAATGGTTCAGCCTTTTTTTTTTTTTTTTTTTTTGCAGAACTGGGGATTGAACTCACGATCCTGTGCTTGCCAAGCGAGTGCTTATTCTACTGAGCTATCTCCCCAGACCCCTGCTTCAGCATTTAAAAGGATAAACTTTTGGCTTTGGTGATTTTCATCATTAGTTTTTTTTTTATTTACTGTCTTTCTAATTTGTATTATTTCCACCTTTCTGCTTGTCTAGGGCTTACTTTGCTCATATTTCTATTTCTGTATTAAAGTGAAAATATTATGGTATTTATTTGAAACCTTAATTTTTTTAATATAACTAGTAACAGCTAGTAATTTCCCAATAAGCAGTGTGTCATTCTTATCCCTGGAGTTTTAGTTTCATTTTCACTCAACTCAGAACATGTTCTAATTTTCCTTGTGATAATTTTTGAATCATGGACTATTTAAGTTCCGTGTATGGAATTTGAAGAGGCTCCAACATACTTGGAAGATGCTAGAAGGAAAGACCTGAGAAGGCCATATTCTTGCCTTTGAACTTGGGGCTCTGCACACACAGAAGAGAAATATAAGCAAAGTTTCAAAGGGCCTGGGAATGGACAGTATTCCCTCGTGCTCCTAGAAAGCTCTCAGCAAAGGCTGGGATATTTACAAATTCACAACAGCATGTTAGGCAAGCAGAGAGTCAGTAGGTAGACAAGACAATGAACAGATCTTAGAGAGGTAATAGTCCAATAACTCACTAAATAAATAGCAACAATTGAAAACAAGTAACACAAACAATAATCTTTGATGGGGGAAGATCTGTTTTTCAGAGTTATCAAATTATGCTTTTTAAAATGAGGGCTAGAGGAGCCGGGGAGATGGCTCAGTGAAATAAGTGCTTCCCTGGCAAGCACAAGAACCTGAGTTCAATCCCCGGTTCCACAAAAAATAAATAAATA
>NW_004524604.1:13063056-13074516 GCF_000260255.1 Octodon degus | reverse complement strand
AAATGAGGGCCAGAGAGATAGGTCAGCTGCTTAAGCACCTGCCTGGCAAGTGTAAGGTCCTGAGTTCAATTCCTGATACCAAAAATTAGTCCAGTTCTCAAGAACAACAACAAAAAAAAAAAAAAAAAAAAAACTTGTGATCCATAGAAAAAGAAAATATTGGTTTTATGTTATTGTTATGGATTGGGGTCAGAAAGTCTGTAGAACTTGCTGGTATTAGATGTACTAACTCAGTCTGCAATTATAGTAAGTATTAAAAGATAATCATAGGTGAAGAATTTTTAGAAGTGTAGCAAAGATGGCCATAGAGCATATAAATAACAATATACAGGTTTCAATAATAGCCAAATTACAATAACTAAGACAAAACATCTACTAGCAAGGCCCAAAAACAGAACTAAACCAACCTAAGAATCAAGGAATTAGAAAAGTCAATTGCATTGCTATTTAAAACTTTTCCACTTTGTTTGATGCTTTATTTCATCTTGTTTGCTTTTTTCATGTCAACCCCTTATCAGTCCCAACAGGTACTGTGCAGTATTAAAGTTACCACTGGGTTCTATTGAGCTATTTCCACAGGATGAAGTCTGAGGTTTAAGACAAGACAAGCTCTGATAAACATAAAGCTAGACTTTATACTGTCCACTCTAGGAAGTTGCCAAACAGAGCAAATAGTGACAGCTCCTTGCAATAAGGTTTCAAGGAGCTGTGGTCTCTGGGGCCCTGTCCATGGCTGCTGTCCACCGGTCTTCATTGTTTCTGTGGCTGCGAGGCTGATGATTTCCAAGCCTAGTAGGAAAAGAGAGTGGAAACAGACAAATTAAAATGTCAAGAAGTCCTGTGTTCCTGTATAGATTCATCCAATCTTTTTCAACAAAGCTCCTTGGATAGTTATAAGCCTCTGGTTAATTTACAGCATCTGGAGAGGTGATTTTGATCAATTTTCAATGATTTGGACCATTGGGTTTTCAGAGGTTCTTATTCACCAATCAGGAAGTCTTTTTTTCAGGTGAAGGCATTTTCATGGAAGAAGTAGGAAAAATTCTTTCCAAGGGATTTTTCTCAAAGATAATGGAACTCTAGACATACTAGAAAACACAAAGAAAAGGAGTATCAGAAGACTGAAGGCATTCAGAACAGTGCCCAGTGATAGAGTGAGGGCCTAAGGCACAGTTTAGAAAACATCTTTCAAAGATTGAATTTAATTTTATCTGAAGCCAGCCTACCACTATACTTTAGGCATTGTGTTCAGTAAATTTTAATCTCCGAAGCTAAGAGGAGTCATTTTGGATACATAAAAACAAGAATTCCAATTAATATAATGCCATATTTTAGTAAATGAAGAAGCATGTAGATCAAATCAATCTGGCTCATTTAAATTTTGAGATACCAGATGGCTCATGCCCTTTCATTTGAGTTTTGTAGAATAGATACAATGTAAAAAGTGGTAATTTAAAATATGTATTTATTAAAACAGCAATAAAGAAATTAAGAAAGTAGAATATTTTCTATGTTGAGGGCCTTGACAAATATAGAAAATGCTACATTTTAGTAACTCTTAAACACCTTAAACTATAGTAAACTACTTCTTATCGCAAGGACATTAAATCATTGTAAAAATTGTATATTTTAATATTAATTAAATCCGTTTATAAAATTATGTCACATATATAATGTTATCACAGTTGTCAGAAGAGTGACAAGAATTACATTTTAATAAAAGGGCTGAAAGGACAGTGAACATTTTGACCCTAGCCTTATAAAGTCAGTGAAGACTCAGGACATAAGAGAACCTATACTGTAACATCATGTAACTCAGTTGTGTCCCAAATTTTCTGATCAAGATTATGCGGCGACAGATGAAAGTGATCGATGATGTAGAGTGTGCCCAAGGAGAGCTACATGGAGAGAAAACATTCTCTCAGGCTTTCACAGAGAGCAAATTGGTCAAACAATAGCTGTGACTCATCCACATGGCTGACACTGAAAAAGGATCTACAAACTATGGTACAGGGTCACAGGGTAAATCCTGAGGGTACTTGACTGAACTTAGATACAAAAGTTGCATTTCTTGTTATATAGGTCTTGCTTTATCTTGGTCTTAACCATCTAGCAGAAAAGTATAAAAACAAAGTATATAAAGTAAAGCCATATTAATATGCTGAGCTGTGAAAGGCTCAAGTCAACAACTTCTACAGATAACCCACTACTATTTTGGACTGCTAGACTATGTTGGATTGTTTTTCTGAATCACTCACCTGTAGTATTTAGATGCCAATGGAATACCATTTCTGACAGGACTAAACAAAAAAAGGAGATACAAAGGAACGACCATGTTGTATCTATATATACAGAATAGTTAGGAGAGATATAGAGCTACTTTCACTTAATTCAATGAGAAGAAAGATTTGTACTAATAGGATATCCTGTCTGCATGTTGTACTATGGATAACCACTAAGAAGATAACAATGTACAATGTATTAATTATTGAAACTGTCCTATTAATCAGTTTTGAAACTATCCCATTGCTATTTGTTCCTCAATAAAAATTTTTTAAAAAAGAATTATATTTTAAGAAAGATAGCATTTGATTGAGAAATCAAGGGTAGAAAATGAATTCACTGAACTTTGAAAAATTGAAAGTTTTTCATAAACACGTAAAAAGAGGGAAGCCACAGTGTGACTGCAACTAGAATAATGCAAAACAGAAAGGGGCAACCTTTAGCTCCTTTAAGAGAAAAGTAAGAAAGCATTTAGATACACTAAAAATGTTGGCGAAAATGAGTAATCTAAATATATTACAAAGGATAGCATGAAAATAATTGGTAAAATTGGATTTTGTAAGATTAGATATTGGAACAGGAGTATTTAAAATACTTTGAGTCTAAGATCTTAATATAATATCCCTAGAGAATATTTCAAAACCTTTAGAAATATTAATTGAAAATAATTTAAAGGCTAGGGAGATAGCCTGGAGGTCTAAGCACCTACCTAGCAAATGCAAGATCCCAAGTTCCATCCCCTGTGCTGCATGCTGTGCTGGCCCTGGGACCCCAGGTGCTCTGTGCTGGCCACTGACACCAGGCATGGTGGTGCACACTTGTAATTATAGTGCTGGGGTAGCTGAGACAGGAGGATCAGTATGAGTCCAGGCCGCATAGTGAGACCCTGTACCAAATAAATAAATAAATAAAAAGATTTTTTAAAGAAGAAAAAAAAAATTAGAAAGAAAATAATTTCAAGCTTATGTCAATCCAGGAAAGTATCCTTTAAAAACTTAAGTTGAAGTCATTAAAAATAGATGTAGTAGTTTAAAAAAGGCAAAAAAGATGAAAGCAAAATTCTGAGAAATACCTCAAACAGAAATGATCATATGGATAACAAAGAAGGAGTTCAAAAAGAGAAAAGAACAGGAAAACAGAGTTGTAGAGTGTTTCAGTGTGAGCAGTAAGGTCAAAGGTCAATGTCAGTCAGGTTAATGACCAAGAAAGAAGTCATTCGCTTTGTAGATAAAGGATACCAGAACCTTCTGTTAGAGCAATTTCAGGAAAAGAAGAGAAAACCACTTTAGAAAAAGAGAAACATTAGCCTAGAGAATCTCATGAAATGAGTCATGTCAAAGCCTGAAAGAGTATGTTTGACTCCTGATGGTTCTTGTGACTTTTGGAACACACAGTTCCCGCAAGATCTGGTAAAAATTTTCAACTGAAAACAACGCATAGGAGAATTCAATGTCCTCTAGTAATCAAAGAATTTGTCTACTTCAGCAGACTCAAAATTAAGTCCATAAACACCAGAAAGAAAAAAATGTTCTCCTCCTAAGCAGACCTAACACCTGAAACATATTTTACAGGGAGAAAGGCTCATTTAGTTTTAGTTAACATTATCCTGACTAGCATTATCCCTCGTATAAGTGAATAACTTTGAAGTCTGAAGAGAAAATGGAAATATCAATATGAAAGAGATAGAATGACGAATGTGTGAGAAAGAATGACATGAACCACAGAACTCATGAATTAGAAGGACGAACAAAGGCATGTGGTCTGGGGGACTGAGAGGTGGCGGGGCATGGGAAGCAGATGTAAGCTGTGTATCATCTCAAATTCCTTTGCAGCTGCAGAGAAAAGAGGAGGAGACATGGAAGGATTGATGTGTCATGTGACTGAATGTCTCCCTGAATGCCAGTGGTTAAGAGCAGAGAAATCCACAGAATGCTTTGGTGGGGGGGAGGCACTTTAATAACAGATTCTGGTTTAGAGGATACATATTAATTCTGAGAGATTGTGTGAGAAAGAGAAGACTTGACAGCAACCGACATTGGTTTTGTGAGTTGAAAATTACCTGGGAGACAAGATACAGAAAAGCTTTGTAAATCAGAACTAGAATTCTTCTGCTCTTTAAATTATAGGCCACAGAAATATTTGATTTAACTCATCTCTAATGGAGCCAGCCTGTCAGGCTGAAGATTACTTACTTGAGTTGCTTACAATGCAAAATAATAACCCTATTAAAATTAAGAAGGTTTAAAATGTATTTCCTTTTGATAGGATTAAGGAAGTCCTAATATTTAGAAAAAGGAAATTAATATTAAATGTCTGAGCAGACCAACCTGCTTTAAATATATTTAAATAACAAAAGAACTACTTTTATCTTTACTTAAGAATTTAAGAACATGAATGTTTTATGGGAAAAGAATGTTGTAATATTTGCAAGCATTTTATAAATTTTAAAGAGTTATCGTTTCCTGTTCTATAATGTGCTTAGAGAATAAGTGCAGCAGTGAATGAGAGAAAGAGAAAGGAAAAACCATTAATATAGTGCTTACTGTCTTTGTAAGCTCTAAATTTATTATCATTTAATTAATCATTATGACTTCTTTTTAGAAATTACAGTGAAGTCCTTTATTGTTTATACCACAGCCATGTATGGTAAAATGAAAAAATGCTAGAAAAGTGTGTGTTCTCTAAAGAATAAAAATGTAAAAGCCACTTAACTACATTTCCTGGCTCCTGTACTGTCCGCCTAAATCAGCTGGTAATGCGTAGACATGACAAATACTGAGAGACTGAACTCCAAGAAATCAACAAGGATGGTGTTTTGAGCTCAACACCATTTTTGCTGTGATAATCTATTGTCTATATGCCTGTATTACTCATGTTTGCAAAGACTTATTTTCTAAGTCTACCCATCTGTGCAACCAACAGCAAACTTCCTTTTCCATGGAAACTTTGTCTTTGTGACAAACACAACTCTTTCAGGGTATCAGAGGATAATTTAATTACCTATAACTCATAACTCATAGACCCTATAGTAGTGTTAACCTTACTTTGGGGAGCAAAAATCTCTATACATGAAAGGGATCAATGTATACCCCAACCCAAAATATTCTTTGAATCCCTTATATTACTTTTAAAATTACAAGTTACTTTGAATTTTTCTTCCTATAATAATTTGAGTTGATTCTCCTGTAATTATAATTTAAATTATTACCTATAAAGTTACATAAATGATCCCAGAAAATACAGTAGCCAGCAGTGAGAGTTAACCCAGAGGAAAGAACAAAAAGAGAAGGAATTCCAGTTTAAAAGCAGAGCTGAGTAGACTGGGGAGATAGCTCAGTAGAATAAGCACTTGCCTGGCAAGTTCAGGGTCCTGAGTTCATTCCCCAGTACCTCAAAAAAAGCAGAGTCATACAATATTTAACTTATAATTTAACAATTAAAAGATCTATAGCATAATATATTTAAAAATAATCTTTCACTGATGCTTTACCAAAGTTCTACTACCAAATATTTTGGAGGTAATTGTACTTGCAAAATCTCATCTTCAGAGAAATATGGGTCTGAGAAAAGAAAATCATTCATTAAAATAAATTTTGAAAAACATTTTTTTTACCAAGTATCATCTATTCAAATCATAAAACTGCCTAAACTAAAATGAAGACTAGCAAGGAGCATTCACAAATGAGAATGATACACCAAAATCAGACTCAGCTCCTAATTTCTTCAATGTGATGTTCATTCAGGGCTCACTCTGTTGACTCCTCCTCTGTCTACATACATTTCTTAATGAAGGTCGTGCCATCTTCCCCCTTTAAAAATGTGTCAAGATTTATTACGAAAGATGCTATATTATCCAAGTAGATTTTGCTCCCTAATTGATGATTAAGGGTAGAAATCCACTGAGAGTTTCTTTGTAGATCTATTAAATGATATACCAAAAGCAAATGTACATTGTTTTTCTTTCCATAGTTTTATTGAGAAACAAATAGCAATGAGACAGTTTCAAACCAAATTAGTAGGACAGTTTCAATAATTAACAAATTGCATACAATCTTCCTAGTGGTTAATTACTGTACAAGATGTGGACTTCATATTCTATTTACAAACACCATTAAAAAAATCCCTCTATTCATTAAGAGAATATAACTATATATCTATTCTAACCACTTTGAATACACACATACAAAATGGACATTCATCTGTATCCCCTTTGTTTGTTAAGTTCCATCATTTAAATATTATAGGTGTGTCAACTCAGCAAAATATTCTAAAAGAGTTCAGAGGTCCACAATAGTATTGGGTCTTCCGCTTCACTGGTAATGTCAGAAATTGTTGACCTGAGTCCCCTACAGCTCAAAATAACACCATGGCTTTACTTCTTCTACTTGATTTTTATACTTTTCTGCTGGATGGTTAAGACCAAGGTAAAGCAGGATATATTCAAAAAGAACTGTAGCTTTTGGGTCTCATAAGGTCAGTGAAATCCCCTCAGGATTTATTCTGAGATCCTGTACCTCAGATTGAAAAACCTTTGTCAGTGTCAGCCATGTGGATGAGTCACGGCCATTGCTTGGCCAATGTGCTCTCTGTGGAAGCCTGAGAGAATGTTTTCTCTTCATGTGACTCTCCTTAGGCACACTCTACATCATCGATCACTTTCCTCTTTGGCTCCATAATCTCCTTGATCAAAAATTTGGGACACTACTGAGTTACATGACTTTACAGTAAAAGTTCTCATATGTCCTGAGTCTTAAGTGACCTTGGAAGCCTAGGGCCAAAATGTTGGCTTTCCTTGCAGCCCTCCTTTTTCTCTAATTTTGGTCTGCAAACTTAGGTTGTTAACCATCAAGAAGACAAGCTTATTATTACTACAATACAACCTAGGCTGTTAAGCTTAACCTCACTATCTGTCTGAATATCAAACATCTTAGGCCTAACATGGAGCAGGTATTTTTCATCAAGTATTGATATGTTGAACTTTAAGTCCCTATAGAATATGATGAAAAATCATTTAAAAATTAGAATATATTTTTAAAAATAGGCATAAAGAATTGTATACTTTTTATATTTACACGTAAGTACCAAAATCTAACCATATACAACCTTGAAGCAGGACAGTCCCACGATATTCCTTTTCCTATCTCTTGCCTTCACTCAACACCCCTTTCTTTTTGAACAATCATCTATCTGAGAGACAGCACAGCAGCAACTGGCATGTCATGACAAATAGCCCATATTCAGAAGACCAGAATGACAGTCACTCCAAGCATGAAACTACTGTTACAGATTACCATCTGCAGTGCAGTTGCTTAGTTCACATGTATCAGTGTATATAGTTAGTCAGGGTGAGAATCTTTCCAATTAACTGCTAGATTAAAAAATCTTCTGGAGATTCTCAGGATCATTGCCTTGCCCATCTTCTACATATAGCTATATGGCTTGACATTATCATGTTTCGTAGCTCTTCTCCTTTCCCTCTCTTGATTAGTTAGTCCTTGAGATCCTGCTTTCCTTTTACTTGTATTATACTTTTCTATTTGAAAAGTATAATTTTTCTTTTTGAGTTCTTTTGAGTTCTCATACTAGGGAAACTATACAATATTTACACATGTGGGTCTGGTTTATTTCACTTATGAGTATAGGTTCAAGTGGCATCTACTTCAATATAAAGGCTTTGACGCTTATCATTCTTTATAGCTGAATAATACTTCATTGTGTAAAAATACCACATCTTTTTCAACCATTCCTCAGGTGATGGGCATCTTGGTTGTTTCCAAGATTTGGCTATCACAAATTGTGCTGCTATAAGCATAGGCACACATATGTCCCTACGATATGATGTTTTCAGATCCTCTGGGAAAATTCCCAGTAGAGGAATAGCTGGTTTAAATGGCATTTCCAGTCCAAGTTTTCTAAGGAGTCTCCCCTATTTCCATAACGGTTGCACCAGTCTACATTCCCACCAGCAGTGGAGAAGGGTTCCTTTTTCCCCACAGCCTCTACAACATTTGTTTTTGGGTGATTTCTTTATGATAGCCATTACTTCTGGGGTGAGATGATATCTCAATGTTGTTTTAATTTGCATTTCATGGATAGCTAGTAATGTGGAGCATTTCTTCATATATTTATTCACTTCTTTAATTTCATCCTCTGAGAAGTGTGTATTCATCTCAGATGCCCATTTCTGGATTGGGTCTTTAAATTTTCGGGCCCTAGTGTTTTTTAGTTCTTTTTAAATTCTAGAGAGCAGACCTTTGTCTGAGTACTTATTTGTAATGATTTTTTCCAAATATGTGGGTTGCCTTTTCACTTTGTTGGTAATTTCTTTTGACATGAAAAAACTTCTCAGTAAGAGCAGGTCCCAGTTGTTAATTATTTCAACTGTTTCCCGTGTGATTTGATTTCTGTTTGTACATTGTTTTTAACAAGGAAAAAAAACCCTAGACATTCCTGGTTAATGAAAATGAGTTATGCAATGTGCATGGTAGGCATTTGTGTAAAAAAAAAAAAAAAACTTTAAATTATGCAATTTAACTTTTAACAAATTCTTCTTTCCTGATTTAGGATGGCAATAGATCTTATGATTAAGATCATTTCAAAAAGATATTTTTCATAACAGATCAGCAGCCAAAGCATCCACCAATTTTTCCTGTATTCCCCGTTTTTTTCACTTCCTATTATTTCTCCACTCCAGTATTCTCTACCACAACTCATTCC
The DNA here is from genome assembly GCF_000260255.1 of Octodon degus. NCBI lineage: Eukaryota > Metazoa > Chordata > Mammalia > Rodentia > Octodontidae > Octodon > Octodon degus. The sequence continues at coordinate 13,065,516 of NW_004524604.1, read as the reverse complement.
ATTTTTCCTTCTTCACTTTCTCTTAAATCAAACATATCACTTACCTCCTACCTATTTCTTAATCTTCTGGTCCTCAGGACATGATAATGCTAGCAGCATTCTCCAAATTACCCCTCCACAGTTCCAGAGTCCCATGTCCTCATATAGAATACTCAATTATTTTACCTCAGGTGGTGGTTTCCTTTTTCTCTAAAATCCTAGGGAGACATTGCTCTAACACAGCCTGGTACATACTAGAATTACATGTTCATTTCCAGGTGCATCTTGGCTTAGTAGAAACACCATAGTTGGACTCTAGAAAAGTTACTATCCACAGACCTGAAAAGAAAAGAAAACAGCCCTAATAAGGAATTGCCATGTGACGCCGCCCTGCTATTTTAGCTTCACTATTTGCTTCTCCATTTTAATTAGGCAAAAGTAATGAGCCTTTTGTTTTGCAGAATTGCTTTAAAAACTTCAACAGAAGCCCTTCTGGCAAAGTAACATATGTTAATTCTACATATTCCAAATTCAACCAGCTACCACTTAAAAATGGGGCACAAGTGGGACTTTATCTTCTGTTCAGCATTCAGGCCCTGTTCTCTACCACCTTTAGTAATGCATAGGCAATCCTGGAGGCCTTTCCTAGTAAAAATCCTATACTGGAATAATCATTTTAAGAATAGGAAAAATGAAGTCTAAATCTTTTTATTCCTATATATTCTTTAATACTGCTTGAGGATCATACTGAGCTAGATATATTAATACCATTGAGATCTCTATTTTTGTGAATTTCCACATTAAATAAATCACCACTTTAAATTCCAGACTTATATACTGAACTCACTTAAAACAGCCTCAAAATCTTATTGAGTGGTTCTTAAAAGCCTAAAGCAGAACACTGAAACTTCACTTTCATTTTCTTTTTTAACAGTGTTAACTAAGACGTGATGCTTTAAATCATTTTAAATAGTGAACTCTCACATAAATTTTTTCTACCCTCACTCATTTATAGCTGTAAGATTGCCATGTTTTAATGATAGATTGCTATTTTGATTCATGTCATTGGGTGCTATGCACTTAAATTCTGTTATTCCACCCATTTGACTTTGCAGTTTTCTGACTGCCATTATTAAGAGGTAATGTTCTCAGGAAATCTCCCCTTTAGCTCAGAGCCAATCATTACAGCTGAAAGCATCCAAGACAAGAAATGATAACGTGAGAAGTGAATTACAGCTTTTAAAATAAATTATTGCTGAGCAATTCGACATTGTGGAAGTAGTATCCTTCACAAACAAGGATTCATAGACACGTGAAATTGTATTATCATTTTTTTTTTAGCTTTCCAAATATTTCTAGGAATTTCACTGCTTTTTGTTTTTTCTTATCATCCCTTCTGAAATGTCAGCTGATTCAAGGAATTAATAATAAAATTCAGAATCTAGTATCTTTCTCCTTTGGGTTATATTTACAACTTTTGATTCAATATTCATTGGATATGGGACACTGTCCCTTAAACTTTGTTCAGATTTTCGGGCTGTTTTCGCCATCAGTTCATGACTCGTGCTCTCAAGTCCCTATTCGTCAGTGCTCGCCAATGTCCCCAGCTTCTTTGCCTCTGCTCCTACCTATAATTTCATGCCTTCCTAATGTTTCTATAGCTAGCCTTTCCTCATCTCTTTATATTTTATAGAAGGGATTATAGTATTTATCATCAAGAAAATAAACGATACTATGTAAGACATCCTAGATGTTTTCATAACGCAAAGCTAGCTAAATTTACATCTTTATTTCCTTTCTAACTGAAAAAGAAGAGTACCTATGATCTTAATTTGATTATATCCACAGAAATCTCTTTTATGTGTAAGATCATATTCAGAGGTACAGGGAGGTTGTGATTTAAGTGGAACTCTTTGAAGTACACAATTCAACTCATGACAACTTTTTAAACACATCCAACAAATGTGAAGGGCTCTTTGTATTGTATTTCTCTATTTTGGCTTCTGAAATGCAAAATGTGCATGGCTTACATCCTGGCTGCTCTTCTTCTCATTCAGAAATTCCTAACTCTATCTACCTCTGTATTTTGGAAGTCTTGAGTTTTAGCCTGGGACATCTTATGTTCCCTCCAAACTCACTGTCTACGTCATCACAGCCATCCCCAAATCTAAAGACATCAACAAGTTTTATTCCAATCATCTCTTATGAGCTTTGAACTGCTATTTCAAACAACCTATGTGGTCTCTCTCCATAATAGATGACTGGGTTTCTCAGATAATGTATCAAAAAAGTGATTTTTTCCCTAAATACTATTTTTCATGTCTTTGAAGATATAAATTAAGCTTCCCCAAGCAGCAACATTTTTTTTCCAAAATTTTATTGATAAACAGCAATGAGACAGTTTCAAATCAAATCGGAAGTACACTTTCAACAAATAACACACTGCATATATTCTTCGTAGTGGTTAATTGCTGTACAAGA
>NW_004524604.1:13045195-13051581 GCF_000260255.1 Octodon degus | reverse complement strand
CTGTTCAGGATCCCGCGGCCTGGGTCGTCTCACTCACTCGCCGGCCTGCGCTCTGGTCTGATTAAAATATTTTAAATTACATATATAGCTCAATTACATTTCGGTTGGAAAGTGCTTATTAATCTATGTTACAGATGTTTCAACTATGTTTTGAGGGTCCTTATTGCTTAACTATGTTTTGAAAATTTTGTATTGTCCCATTAGTAAAAGTGCACCTGACAAGTCCAAATGAATACACCAACAGAGACAGACAGACAGACAGACAGACAGACAGACAGACAGACTCAAAGAATAAGCACTGACGCTGAATGAAATATATGTTGATCTGGTGGGAAGTGGTATGTGTAAGGGTATCTATAATTGTTTGATGTGGAACGTTTTAACTGAGGTCCCTTTAGATAATAATTGAGATTATGCCAGTGAGGCATATGTTTTTGGATTGACTGACAACAAAATAATCCAGAACTTTGAGTTGAAATGGGAAAATATGGAATCTGACTTTCACGTGAGACCGACAACAATTTGGCTTGTACCTGTGTTTGTAGAGATGATGTCTGGATTGCTAGTAAAGGTATGACTGATAAGAGTCCATTTGAAATAACTGAACCAACCTCTGCAGATTGAAAGTTTTAGGTTTAAAGACCTTTACGGGCATTCAGGTAAATGCAGCATAGAGTTTATAATTAGTCTGACATTTCTAGACAAAATTAACTTGCAGATTCAAATAGGTGATTTACATATATAAATATCACACACTGGCAATTCATAATCTTCTTTTGGAAACTGTAACTACGTTATAAGTCATCCTCGGGCAGGTATCAATTCTCTTTATGGCCACACACTTATATGCATGCACTGGTGATATTCATAATGTATTTACTTAAGTACCAAAAATACTCCTAAGCAATAGATTTTCTTGTCTTGTGGGCTTATATGCATTTAAGAAAAAACAGAAAATTTAGTAAACTAATTTTACATTGTAAATCCCTTTTAAATTTCTGAATATATTTTCATTTCTTCACAAAACACATTCTCTTTGATATATTTTATGGCAGATCTTTTAAAATCTGGCTTTTGGGAAGTCATTTGTAGATGAACATGGGGAAATTATTTTAATTATACCACTGAAGATAAAAAAATGTACGTGAGAATTATTATTCAAATATTTGAATTAAATTTAGTGAAATAATTACTTGCAGGGGACATATTGTTCTATATATTACAGAGCAACTGGATGACATTATAACAGTCATAATTCCATGTATCTTTTATTAATATTAAAAATGTAGATTAAAGCATCTTACCTGAAAAATCAAACAAGTCAGGGTAGGAAGAGAAGAAGCTATCATATTTAAAAATTTTAAAGGCCTTACTCATATGGTTTGGTTGAATTATATACTAACAATAGCATTTTTTAAAAAGCATGCATCTCTTTAAAGAGCTATTGTGTATAACCATTTATTTTCCATTATTTTAAGAAAGTGTTGCCTAAATTGGGGTATTTTTGTACTGTAAAATGTTTAAATTGAACAGATTTAATTCTAGGTCCAGTCAAATGTGCAGTTGTCAAGCATTTAATACTGAAACACATTGCCTTAAGAAATGTTGCTTTAGAGCTGTTTGCCTTTTAAATTCTAACAGTCTGTGTATCTATTTGTCTAGCCGCCATCAAGGAGACTATTGTAGCTTGGGGCATTGGTGTGGAGATGCGTAAGCGCTACAGCATGTCAAATCCTCAAGTAGGAATTACTGCCTTTCTTGCCTCAGTTCCCAGCTGTATTATGTCACCAAATCACATCACAGTGTAATCAAAGATGAATAAAATATTTTTTTCTTTTCTTTAAATGCTTTTTTCTGTCAATTACAATCAAAGGACATGATTTCAGGTCTGTCAGTTTGCGGGGCTCTTTTCCTCCTGATGACTAAAGCTGTAATCTGCTAAATATAAAGTGAATCAGAAAAGTCTTAGAATGATTTTGCTATTAGAAAGAAGAATTTTTTTCCCTCCTCCCACAGGGGACAAAAAGTAATTGGTCTTTAAAGAATGAAATCAAAGATTTCTGTTTTAAGCAACCCTTTTGGTTCTCATCCTTTCATGCCCTGTTCTTTCTATCTTAATGCTAAATCTTCAGTTGCAGCCCCAATTTGTTTTTCTGAAAAAATATACATAGCTCTCTAGTCAAAACTACATAATCCTTTGTAAATATTTTTTTAGCCTTTTGTCTTTATATATCCAAATCTTCCTTGTCGTATTACTATCAATTAGGTATCCTGTAATATTAGCAGTAATTCTACAACTCTGACTTCTAGACAGGTTTCTGGCTTGATTACATTATTAACCATAATCAAAAAACATTTCCCCAGAATGATTTTAGCTTGGTAGTTGGGATTGCTTTCTTTGATCTTCTTAGCATTATTTTACGATAGGTTGCTCCTCATTTACACTACAAATGCTGGCAAAAATGAAAGTGGTATCTCTGCTAGCAATGCCTGATAAAATAAAATAACTGGTCTAGCAGTTTCTGCCAGCTGCTTTCATCGATGAAAATCAGGTTGTTTATAATGGGGAAGACTGTAAATGTTTGCCATCGTGAGAAGCCTTGGATGGTATGTCAGGAGCTTCTACCTTTTTCCCAATTACATTCTTCTTAAGTTTACTTTTAATGTTACTTTAAGTACATGTTTGTGAATAAAAACATTTTCCTTGTGTGTCACGCTAACTCATTCTTAAGTGATAATGTGTGCAGAATACCCTTAATGACTGCTGCTGCCAATGTATTAGCCTCAGAATTTCTCATAAACCTTTTTCTCGTAGGATTATTTACTCATTGGAGAGTGAAGTACATAACTAGTCATGTTGTCATGTTAGGGTTGTTTCTATTTGTTACAATGGGAGAGAAGAAATTGCAGACACTTGTTAGCCAGCATGCTTCAGTCATTTAGCACATGCATGTGCACACGCACACACACACACACACACACACACACACACACACAGGTGTAGAAATACCAGTCTGAGAAAAAAAGCGTGGGATCATACACTGCATGTTGCCCAATGTAACATGTAAATATTAAGCGCCATATCTCATTCTATAAGACCGTTATCGCTTCAAATCACTCAAAACCTTGCTTCATGCTCAGAGAAATAGAGTCAAGTTTCTTGGAAGTATTTTAATTAACTACTAAAATATTGTACCTGTGTGACACAAGAAACCTCTGAAGGGAGAGCTGAAAAAGCAGAATGACACCTGCGATTTCTGTCAGAGGATGTGTGATCTTGAGCGTGACCTCCCAGCACTTTAGTTTCCATGCTTACACACCTCTGAAGCACACAAAGCATCAGATTTCTGTTAGTAACCCCAACAGTTTCCAAAGCTGAAGAAATCATGCAACATCAGAGCAACAATCTTGTATGACATTCGGTGAAACTTTGTTCTTGTTTCACAAATGAAAAGCAAAGAGCTAACATGTTTATTAACAAAGAAAAGGGCCAGCCAGATAGCTTAGTGGACTAAGGCGCCTGTTTAGGCCAGAGCTCAGTGACCAGGGTTCGATCTCTGGCATGCCGTGCCAGCCTCTCCCCAAGGGTGCACTAAAACTGCAATTGAGATTGAGCATGGTGGCGCGCTCCTGTAATCCCAGCACTTGGGAGGTGGAAAACAGGAGAATCACTAGAACCTTACCAAATATATATTTTTTTAAATGCAAAGAAAGCTGTTCCTACACAGGCCTAGAATCAAGGATTTTCTGAAGCACATTTTCTATGTGAAAAATGTAGCATCAAGCTTCCAATTTTAATAAAAATGCCTATAAAATTGACAGATTTTATTTTTAAAAAATATTAAGTATATTTAATATCTGAATATGGGATGTTCTTTTTTTTGTGATACCAGAGATCAAACTTGGCACCTTGCACATGCCAGGCAGGCACTTATACCATTGAGCTATCTTTCCAGCCCTAAATATTATTCTTGACAACAAAATGTTTAATGTAGGTCTAAAATCTCTTTAAGCACTAATTCAAACATTAATTTTCTACCTTCAGGGTCAGAGAAATGGTTCAGTGGAATAAGTGCTTCCCTGGTAAGTGCAAGGGCCTGAGTTCAATTCCCAGTTCCGCCAAAAAAAAAAAAAATCCACCCCCAACTCATTGTCACCTCACCTAATAAGACAAAACCACTATCAGAATAATTTGTTTCCTCAGAAATTTTTTTTCAAGTTCATATAAAAATATATATTCACTGGCATAGAGAACTTCACTATTTGGTAACAAATCTGAATGAGATCTCAGACTCAGTGGACTGAAGGTTGACATCATGTTTAAGTCATGCTGCCAACTGACAAACACACCATGGAGGCAGGACAACTTTTAGCAATGCTGTAAACAAAGATAGTCTCCACATGCGCAATAGCTTTTCTTTTACAATACTAGATTCATATCTCTTTAATACTTTCTAGATTTTAAACATGTCATTTAAATTCTCTTAAAATCATTACCCTCATCTGTATATAATGGTGATATTGTCTATCCCACTGCTTCTTCAAGAACTACATAAAATTGTATCCCCACTTCATGTTAATTATAATGCCACTTAGGATACTTTAATCTAATTGTATTTCTTTCCTATGAAAATGTCGGTTACTAGAGAGACCATAAGACAATATGCTTCTCATTTTTTATTCCTCCTCATTTAATCCCTGTAATATACTGCAGACACTTGGAAAAATGTCAATAGTTGAGTGTCCAGATGAACGGAAGAACTAGTAAATATGTGCACAAGAAAATAAAGGGAGAAGCTAGCAAATTACTTAATAAATTTGACTAATGTATAGACAGAAAGCCCTGAATATTACTTTACTTTCTCTTTAGATGTTTTGTACAATTAATAGTTCCAAAATTTTTGTTCTTTACACATGCTTTCTGCATGACTTTTGCCATACCTATTCACACACATCAATGCACCCCAAACTTTCCTTCACCATACAAAAAAAAAAAAAATGATTACTTTCCTTAGATTTGATTGGACATGGCATCAAGATGCTCAAGATCAGAAATGAAGAAAGACAGGCTTCCAACCGGACCACCTGCACCTCAGCCCTCCATGAGCCCCCGACATAGCTGGTAACCTGCTATGGCCCCTGACTCACAAATAGGGAAAGAAGCTCAGAATACTTTGCTTTCCCTAATATTATTTAATTAAAATTAATTCAAATATTGCCCTTACAGTTAACTTTGTCACACTTGTAGCATCTATAACATCACAGGTTTTCTGATCTATTTTTTTTTCTTAGTGGCAAACAAGAAAGAGCAGCTTTGAGAGTCTCAGTGACTTATCCAGTGCACATGCATTTATTTCTTACTTGTCCAGAATAGCTACTGAGCTCTCGAAAGCCCTCCAGAGTCTCTGCTCCAAGCTATACTCAATAAGGATGAGTCTTTCCATTGGCAATGTTGCTAGTCATTGTGTCAGCAAGATGTCAGGGTGAATCACATGTTAGTTATTAAAGAACTCTGTCCTAAATTTCACTAGGTAGTGCTTGATTATGGCTATTAGAAACAAAGGTGTAAATGAAATCCCACTGTGCATTTGGACGATCAACCCTAAGGACTGTCCTTTATTTCCTTTCATCTTTCCGGATCGAATAAGGTGAAGGTGGTCATAGCATAAGGGAGGATACACAAACAGTTGTGCACCAAATAATAATAGAATTAATTGTATTATCAACTAGATATTCAGAATATATGGATGCCACTTCTCAATGGAGAAATGTTGGCATAACTTTACAACAAAACCCATGGCTACTGTTTCAACATCAACATAATACCTGGATTATTTTACTTTTTTGGGTTTTTCTATGTATTTAGTACAGGGCCTACAGGGTCTGCAGGGCCTTACTACACAGATAGGACTTATAGTGATCCTGTTTTTCAGCCTCCCAAGTGCTGGGATTATAGGCAGGCTCCACCATGTACAATCTTGTTGCTGTTTTTGTGTGTCATTTTCAAACTCTAAATTAAATTTTCAAAATTCTAAGCTTTCTTTAAAGCAATTGAGCATGAAAGCATATAATCATTTTTTTAAGATACCATCACTGAGAAGGGAGCTTAAGCAAGCACAAGATTGCTGTTGTTTGACATAAAGTATTTTATTGAAGCACAACACATCTCCTGGTGGCAGCTGCAGCTGCCTTGCAGGCCCATGGCAGACTCACCACAACCACAGCCAAGTCCCTGCATTAAGGTATCATTGTCCACGTCACATAGTCAGCCTACTATGTCTAAGTAACTACCTGTGGTAGATTAGAGCAGTCCAACTAGCTAATCAAATGCAAGTCACCTGAGCACACTATCTAGGTTGGCAGTGAACGAACAGATGAAATAAAAA
>NW_004524604.1:13040352-13045095 GCF_000260255.1 Octodon degus | reverse complement strand
TAATACTCCATTGTGTAAAAATACCACATCTTTCTCAACCATTCCTCAGGTGATGGGCATCTTGGTTGTTTCCAAGATTTGGCTATCACAAATTGTGCCAAGCAGCAACATTTTTAACACCAGAAATTCTAGAGTAACTTGTTTCCTTTTTTTGCATTTGCCTTTCCAAGAGCTACCCAAACTATCACAACTAATTACATGTTTTGGTGAATCAACTTCTGATATACACCATATTTCAATTTCATTCATTTCCATAAATTAACCCTGGTGCAAACATGGTGCAATCCACAAGAATTTAATACTTGGCAGACTAAAAAACATTGTTGAATGATCTCAATCTTTTCACTGCTATGGTCTTCCAATCCTTTCTTTCTACAACTTCAAATCTGTAGAGAGTGGGAGTTGCAATCACACCATTTAGGAAACCTGACTTAAACAATAACAGTATTTTTCAAAAGACTTTTGGACAAAATTCCAAACCATTTTCATGAACTTCTTATACTGACCCCTGACAACTTCCCCTTCTGGATAGCATGTGGGTTTTGAAGGCTTGCTCACTATATTCTGACCTATACATGTCAAGTGTACTGTGTCTTTCATACATGCCCTGGAGCACTCTCCTCTTCCTCCATTTGCCTAACGTCTATGGCTTTTCTAACTATGAAACTGCCATTTTTATAAAATTAATCCTTGTACTTTCTCTTTGAAATCTACTCTTCATGTAAGTGTAGGTAATAGCTTATGCTGACATTTTGCAGCTTGCAATTTTGTTCTAAATGTATGGTGGCTAAATATTGAGGAAAAAGGGGCCGGGGAGATGGCTCAGTGGAATAAGCGCTTCCCTGGCAAGTGCAAGGGCCTGAGTTCAATCCCCGGTTCTGAAAAAAAAAAAATATTGAGGAAAAGACTTAGACTGTAATATGAGTCAAAATAATTTAATTGTAATCCTGACCCTATGGTTCACTAACTTGAAAAGGGTGCTTAATTTTTCAGGGTCTTATTGTTGTTATCTGAAAAATAAAATGACTTCTTTGGACCAAGTACTTTCCTAGACCCTGATGTGGCTCAGCAATTCTGACATTCCATGATGCTCCACATACTATGAAACTTCTACTGTTTTCACACTCTTGATTGTAAGGAAAATGTGAATATGTACATTCTCAAAATTGGCATATCAGGTAGTTTCTTATGAATCTAATGATGTGACTATATATAAGCACTTGCCAGGCAAGTGCTTACTCTACTGAGCTATCTCCCAGCCCTAGTGATGTGAATATAAATGAACTAACAGCTGACTTTTATCAGCTAGGCTGAATCTAAGAAAATTTGAAATCTATGCATTGTTAAAATTATTCTATGTTTCCGTATTTCATCCCCTTCATTTTTCAAGTGCAAACCCCAAGCACCTATGTCCTCTATCCCAAACCTGAAAGCTTAGCTCTTTCTCAGAAGTTCATCACCATCAGCCTTCTAGAGACTCCAGAGGCAATTTCTCTTTGAATTCTGTGTTTAAAATCTCATGACATCATAAACTCAAATTTTTTCTTTCTAATTAGACAATCAGCTAACACAATCAAACTAATTTGTGCTTGGTTAGTAGGTACCAAAGATATTATATTACTGTCTCCAAATAAAATGTCCACGTAAGGGGCCGGGGAGATGACTCAGTGGAATAAGCACTTCCCTGGCAAGTACAAGGGTCTGAGTTCAATCCCCGGTTCCGCCAAAAAAAAAAAAAGTCCACGTAAGATGACTATATTTGTCCATACTCAAATTCAGTAATAAAATGCTGATTTAAATACTAGAAATACCATACAATTTTTATTAGAATTTGTTTTATGTTGATTTATTCATTTATATATTTATTAATTTTATACGTGAATATGCGATGACTCCTTTTTTTTTTTTTCATTTTATGTGTTTGGTGCAGGATCTCACTATGCAGCTTGGACTCCTAGTGATCCTCTTGTTTTCAGCCTCCCCAGCGCTGGGATTATAGGCATGTGCCATCACTCCCAGACTCAATCACTGGCTCAGGGAGCCCCACGGGTGGGCCCGATTTGGCATGTGGGACCAGGGATAGAACCCTGGTCCCTGAGCTTGCTAAAGCAGGTGCTTCTTAGTCCGCTGAGTTATCTTGCTGGCCCTGCAATGGCTTCATTCTAAATATTTTATAATCTCTCACATGGTTAGACATATTCACACAGAAAGAAAAAATTCTAACTTTTGAAGGATGATATAAATCATGAATTAAATATATTCCATTTGTGTTTGAAAGCCAAATTTATGCTTAGTAGTAGGTTCAATCCACATTTTTCTGACATACAATATCATGCGTCTAATGGCACAAGATTTAAAAAGCATATGAGAATTTTAAATAAATAAATGTTTACTAAATAATAAATTTTTAATTGAAAAGGATATCATCATAGCTCTATTTTTGGAGATTCTGAAACATGGGTCAAGATTACCTTAACCTGGCTGGGGAGATGGCTTAGTGGAAAAGCAAGCGCTTCCTGGCAAGCGCAAGGGCCTGAGTTCAATCCCTGGTTCCACGAAGAAAAAAAAAAAAAGATTACCTTAACCTTTAATTTGTATCTTCTGTTAAATCCTATTTATTATCAGCTACACCTTTAAGTAGTACACTAAGCTTTCCTTAATTGTTTTTCATGCACTATGTTCATTGATTTTTCAGTGTGACTTAGATATTTCTTACTAAAAGTTTAAAAATGTAAAGGAAATGTGGAAGAGAAAGATGAAGAAAGAGGAACAGGTAGAAGAAATAGTAGGGAGAAGAGGAAGCACTTCTATTTGGTTGCTCTATGCGAGCTGGGAAATTGATTAGGCATTTCTCCATTTAAGAGTTATATCAGTACATAGAGTCACACTCTGCCCTCATTTAGCCTTTTCATTTGTGATACTCCATATTACATGAGAGTACATCCATTTGAATCTCTTTAATATTCATGATCCTCTCACCAGCCTGCGAAAGGACCTAAAGCATTTGATAGCAATCTGAGGAACTTGATTAACAATGTACTAATCATCAGGACCATTGACCTGATTCAAAAATGTTTTCAATTCATCCATCACTTTTATAACCAAAGATGATTGCATTACTTCACCACTTTTTATTTAAATAAAACCCCATGAGCTGAAAATATCAAGCTATTTCTACTAAATGCACCTTGCAACCAATTCAATTTCTTTTTAAAATAAGTTCTAAAGTGACCTGTAATAACCAATTAGTACTTGAATATAGGGAGCTAGAGAAAAAGTAGTCTGCAGTAAAAATCAATTCACTCTGATTTAGCATCACTAAATGTTAAATTGTGACAAGGAATTAATTTTGCAATAAATTGTTATTGTTGTTACAAAAAATCAACTAAAAGATATTAGTAGAAGTGATTATCCATATATCAAAATGCATTGAATGTAGAATGTGAGCTATAATTGTCTCCAAAATGGCTTATCATTCAAATGTTAATTTTACCGATTTAATTTTTAAGCCACAGTCACTTTTTTTTAAATTCCAAGAATTTCTTTTTAATATACCTAAAAATATGGTACAGTGGCATAGCAAATTTAATAATTTACAAGTATAAACATATATTAACCTATTGCTTTTGGATTCAAATACTACCTTTCAAGATTAGGTTATTATGAAATGACACAATGATCTAGGGAGGAAAGCTATTCAAAACAAATAGAACTAAGGAGGGAGGAGGAGGAAGGAGGGAAAAAAAAGATAAAAGAAGATAAAATGGAAACAAAACTTTGCAAATAAGAAGAGCTCAAGGGAAGGGAGGAGTTTGGGGGAAAAAGAGGAATCAAGATATATCATATACAGGACAATTTAACTCATGCCAAAATGTGCCTGAGCACTGGATTAATTGATAACTTTGTTGAAGGTCTTAACACCAAGAATTTGAATACATTTGATAAAAGTTAAATTATCACTCTTCAGAGGGATTGAAACATAGGCCCATATCAGCAGGGCCAAATGATAATTTGAGGGGTTTTTTTTAAACATACTTTTCCACTTTCTGAAATACCAAAATATATTTAATAACATATTTAGTAGCATACTTGTTGTAAAGTGCTTCAAGTCATGATCTTACCTTTGCTCAAAGGTAATCAATTATAATCATGTAATTTTTTTCTTGAAATATGGTTATAAAGGCAGTTTAGATGATATCTTATAAATTGAAAATGTCACATATTCTTAAATCATTATTCAAATTCATAAACCGTTGAGAATATCAGCAGAATAGACTCTAATATCCTTAAACGTATAGTCTGGATGTCAACATGAGAATACAGTTTTTCAAATAGTAAGTCTATTTTATTGAGAAAGTCTACCAAGATCAATTTTTAAATTTATGACTATGATATTTTATTATGAATATATTAAGATTATATATGATTATAAATGTAATAGTGATCCTTATTTCTAAGAACTTTAAATTGTGAAATTAAATAATGACTTCAGTATTCAGTGTTTCTTAAGTAACACATTTATGTTATATTCCAGAAATATAAAAGATTTTGAAAGCATTAACTAATCTACATTAAGCAGCCATTAAGACTGGGTGTGGTGGTGCGCCCTTGTAATCTCAGTACTTGGGAGGCTGAAAACAGGAGAATCACCACAAGTCCAATCTATGTATTGAGACCCTGTAGACCCTGTAGATCCTGTACTAAATACAACAACAACAACAATAATAATAATAATAATAATAA
>NW_004524604.1:13038339-13040175 GCF_000260255.1 Octodon degus | reverse complement strand
AAAAACTACCATGTATTTTTGGGGAAAAAGTATCTTCTCATGGGAGGAAAGTAGAAAACACAAGATAGAGAAAAGTAAATTGTTTTATATGTGAAGTGGAATAAGTAGTTAAAATATGCTATAGTTTATCATGTTGGTACACATTATATTTCTTGGGAGAAATGAAGCCATTGTCATCGTGGTCATTCTTTTTAAAGAAGTCTTCTAGGACTGCATTCTAATATGACTTGTCACATGGCTTCTCATCTTTTTCGAATTCTCTTTCCAAGTAATAGCTTACCTAGAGGGTACAAATGACATTTATTTAATAAAAAGGTATTATATAACAAGTTTTCAGTAAATTTAAAGAAAGTTTACAATAATGAAACTCATATCCAAGACTACTTATGTTAAATGATACAAACATTCTGGAAAGCTACTTGAGGTGTTAATTTTATAACCTTTGAAACAATTTCTGAAGAGAAATAGGTGTTTGCATTAGCTTCTGCTAAGGGTCTAGGTGTTCAGTGATAGATATACTAAAACTAAATGCTTTCCAATAATCTACACTACTCACGTTATCAAAGGAAATTCATTCTTTAGAATTTCCACTAATGGACAAAATTCACATTAACATTGCTATATTTTCTAAAACTAATAATATATAATCAATAAAAATCCAAACATTTTGAAGTAAAATTTGATTTTTTTGTGCTTCCATACCTCATCCCCCTTATCAACCCAGTGTAACCTAATAATAATGTCAAAGAATAGGCATTGTTATGTATTGTTTCTTTCTATATTATATGATGAAATTTACCTGTTCAAGCACACAATAATGTGGAAATGGTAGCTACTAGCCATGTGTGACTTTTAAGCACTTATAATGTGGCTATATTAAATTGTGCTTTAGCTTATATCTAAGTGTCCCCCATGTGGAGTTGTTGGGACTAACTAGGTCACATGTGAGATACAGTTTATTCATTGGTTGGCTTAGCATAGTTTTGAGCAGGGCTGATAGAATTACTGAGGAGGGAAGACCCATTTGGGATATGTATTTAGTACAGGGTCTACAAGGTCTCACTACAGAAATTACACTCGTAGTGATCCTCCTGTTTGCAGCCTCCCAAGCTCTGGGATTACAGGTGTGCACCATCTTAGCACGCCCCAGGGGTGGGGCCAGCATGGCAAGCCGGGGATGGAACCCCTGTCCCTGCATCTGCCTAAGCAGGTGCTTTAATCTGCTGGTCCCTGTGTCTGCCTAAGCAGGCACTTTAATTTGCTGAACTATCTGGCTGGCCCTCATTTGGGGTATGGATGGCATGAACCAAAAAGCCTGTAGCCTGGAGGGAATACAAAGGGAAAGAAGAACCAAATTTCACTGCTAGCTGCCTGCCATGTGGAGACCTGTTCTCCTCTGATACCCCTCTGCCAAGCCTCTGTGGAGGCAGCTGACTATGGACTGAAAACTTTACAAACTGTGAACTAAAATAAACCTTTCCTTCTTCAACTTGTGGGTGGCAGGATTTTTTCCCCTACCAATGAGAATGTAACTAAACAAACAGATGTTATTGTAAAATACAGGAAAACTTTGAAGACAATAATGAAATGTATATCTCATTGATGATTTATATGGGTTTCCTGTTGAAATGGCATTATTTTAGATATTCTAAGTTGAGCTAAATTAAAATTTCACTTGTATATTTTTAATTAATTTTTGTGGTAGTGGGGACTGAGTTGCTGGGACTACAGGTCTGTACCATTGTACCTGTCTTCCTTTTTACTTTTTATTTATTTTTGCAGTTATTGCATATTGAATCTGAGGCCTTTCACATGCTAAGCAAATACTCTATCACT
>NW_004524604.1:13019746-13029834 GCF_000260255.1 Octodon degus | reverse complement strand
GTCTGTACAATGTCACATAACAAAGTGTCTGGATATTTCATTGCATTTTTGGCTCTGTGTTTGTCATGCTACTTATCTTTCTCATTTAAAGGAAATCACACAAAAATTGTACAATCTCTACCCCGCATACAGTGTCTTCACTGACAGATGACAGGTGAGTAAGCCCTTCTAACAGGAACGTGTCCCTGTATTCCTAAATGACTTGTGGACCTTGATGACACACATTGTGATCCAAAAGAATGTGGCCTAAACCTTCAACATGGCAGCCAATTCCCACTTTCTTCACAAAGCAGTTATGGAGCATGGAAACCTGGCGGAACATTCATCCTCCAACCTGCTAAATCCAGCTAAGCTAACAAGGATATTTCAAACCACCCAATAATTATAAAAGCATTACTTGCCATTGCATAATTATTTAATAAAGCATATAAGATACAACTGTTCTTCAGTCACAGAGGCCCTCTTCACACCACACCATATGGCTAATGGCTTCCATCTCGCACCGCACCACACTGAGTATGCCTTCTCATACCGTACTGGCAGCAGACTCGATTTGCAGATAATGTGTATGTTACCCTTCCACTGATGTTTATTTTATGAGATGGTGGCATCTGCTTTTGGTGTTGATTGTAAAATGATAAACTACACTTTTTATACCCAAACAAGGAAATTACCTCAAGGTTAATTTTTTCAAGCTGGATTTCAAAATATAATTTCTTTTAGCTTTTCCCCAGTGACAGCTCTAAATTCCGGCCTGTTGCATTTTGATAAAGATTAACAATGGAATTATAATATCATGGTATGGCATGAAAAGCTAGTTTAAAGGATGTACTGGTATCACTGTGGAGATCTGACTAGTAGATTTCTTTTCGGTACCTACCTTAGGTTCACAGCGAGCTCAGGGAGTCTCACATAATTTAGTGCCAGGATCTGTCTTCCAACTCCAGGTTCCATAGGCGCCCCCGAGGGCATCTCGCGGCAGCTTCTAATGGCTATCAGCACATGCTGGAATATTCCAGACACAGACAGTCACCATATTGAAAACCAGTTGAATAATTCATATTATTGGTTTTATGGATTTTCAAAACAAAAATATCAGATTTAAATTTTTTAAAAGTAATTTATTAATATAACTTTTAAACCATAAGCAAACATTCGGCCCCTTTATTCATACTCAAAAGCATCTAAGCTTTCTTACGCCCTCAAGTTTCCAATCCAGATGTTTTGGCTCTGATCTTAATTTTGAATATAATTTGAATGGAAGAAATGAAATCATCCCTGAGAATAAGCCTCATGATTACATCTGAGGGGAAAAAAAACAGAAAGTATTAATCACATAAATAACATCACACTCACTTTAGATGGAAATAAAAGGAAATATGAGAAAATAAATTTTATTTCACTTTGAATTTTTCAAAGAGATGGTCTCAATTTCATGTTCGGAAGACCTATTTCTGGTTGACAAATTTTCTGTTTCTAAACATGAAGAATGTTGCAAGTTAGGAAAAAAATGTTTACCCTCTTTGTATTTAATCAAATTTGTTTTTGGCAGAAATTAGCATGACTAGTACTTAGCAGAAAATCAAGATGATTACTTCCAACATGCCCCAGCTTTGAAGAATTCCGTATGTTCATTTTGTATTTCAGTCAACATGATTTTAGAACATTTTGGCCTCAGCTCTCTTTTAAAGGTGAAGAGAATAAATGATTAAGTTTTGCTTGCTCAAAGAGGAGTCATTTAAGGGAGAAATAAATTTAAGAATTAATTTCATTTGAAATACACAATTCTTATTCACACACATTCAAATATAAAAATAATTAAATTAAATAAACAAAGGCCTCGCTGATTAGAAAACAAAAAGTGAAATGCTAGTCTCTAGTTTCCTCAGTTCTGACAGAGAATTTTTACTTTTGTTGCACTACGTGTTTGTTGCATAAAATTTTGTATAATTGTGAGATTATTTATAGTATACACTAAAACTGCAATTACTGGAAAATGAATAAACCTAGGTTCACTCTCAGCTTGGAATCAATAACTGAGTAAGTTATAAGTTACATTTTTTAAAAAAAGAACACAAAAGTCATCAATATTATCCAAATATCCAACTTGGCAATTCAGTAATTTCTTTCTAAACTAACTCAATCTATGTTCAGGTTATTACTATATGACATATTATCTGTAGTCTAGTGAATTTTTTCACCACATAAAATACTTTATTAGATAGAACATGCTTTAACTGTCTTGTGTGTGGGGAGCAGAGATACAATTTATTAAAATTGTGATCATGTATTTTATGATGTTTTACTGGTTTTTGTTTTACTTTAAGTTAATCTATGTATGGACTATTATTTTTAGGTAGTCAATGATGAGAAACAATATACATATAGGCTGCCTTTGTTAACTGTCTGATTTCTCCCTAATTTTTTTGCCTCAAAGAATAAAGAAAATCTTTGCTTTATTTCTTTTGCCCTTTGTTATCAAGAAATAAGCCTCTAAAGTCATGCAAGACATTTTAAAAAGGCTTGCATGATTTGTCACTAGGGATTATTAGCTTGCTCTAATTTCTCTGCCTCATAGACACTAAAGATAAAATTTCTGCTCTGGCTACGACAGTGAACCAACTGAATTAACTCCCATGAATCGCTGCCACTTCACTGGGCTACTAAGGTCTGGCTCCTTGGCACCATACACTTGTATTATGTCTCATCCTGCAGCGAAGTGGGGTGCGCTAGGGCAACAGGATGCCTATAGCAAATAAGTTGTTTCAATACACCTAATGGTACCCTGGTGCCCAGGAAGTGTTAATTTACTTCGCATGAATGAACAGTCTACTTCCAGACAGCAGTGTACCCAGGCAGGCTCACCATAGGGTTGGCCCATTATTAAGAAGGCTTTTACCATAGTTCACTTCCACAAAGGGTCCTGCCTTTATTACTGCGTTTTCAGAGTCATTGCTTTATGGTTTGATTCATTGATATCAAGATCTTTTTCCCTTTTATCCAAGATAGAAGCAATATTCATTTCCATGGGAAAATGTATGAGCTTATAACACAGGTACATTGACATCAATTTGTATGGTTGCTTCTGATTCTTCTTCAAGGTTCCTCAGGCATTTCCAGTAAATGACATGTTGGGAAAGAAAAGGTTCAAAATGCTAACGTCTCTGTTGAATACAGTACACACACAAAGAAAAACCACTGAGCCTTAATTGCTTGTTAATAAGTATTTTAATTGACCTACTCTAGTTTGCTGTATTCTGTATTATCTTTTGCTTGTTTTATCTAGAGGCCATGCTGTGATATTGCCTCAGTGAACCCAGGACAAGAAAATGCAAAGCCTGGATATGTATGTGTTAAAACGGTTGGCATTTCTCTGACCTGTGATTTTTGTTCTTTTGAAAAAAATTCTTAGAAAAATCAAGATGGCAGTAAGAAAACATGTATTTTGATAGAATGTCTTATATCTTTGAACACATAACCTTATTTTCTCTATATGATTGACATATTTTGTTTCTACTTTTTGACAATGGTTTTTGTATGTAACGCTGTACTTGTATTTATAATGTGTTTCATCTGTAATAATCCACTATTAATGTTGGAGTATGTTATTGTTAGTGTTTTGGAGAAAAGCACATTTTCTCAAGAGGAGACACAAAAGTCAACAGGTTAAACCAGGTCAAAAAACATATTTTAAGTGGTTTTAAACATTTTTGTCTACCACAATTAAATAACTTGGTATATGATGGAGTACTTTACAGAAAATGGACTATATTTGATATTACAGTATACTTATTTTGTACACTATTTCTGAGTGTGGCTATTGAAAATATTCACTCTTTGGGATACATATCTACAAGGAAAGGAATGGAGCAAATGCCTAATTTGTCTGAAGTGGCAAAGACACTCAACTCGGGAATGTGAGAATAAAAACAGGAAGTCTGACAATAAAGCAATACAATGAATTTCTTCATGTGGTTCATAAGCTACTAGTTCTAAAGTCAGTTCCATGAATGAGGCCTCAAAACTGCCCTGAGAAGTGGCAACAGTACAGAAATCAGCACGTCACTACTTAACTCCAGTGAAAAGGTGCAGTACACACTTCAATATTAACATTTCTCTGTTCACGCGAGCAGACATGGCCTCTTATGCACCTCACCTGATTAAATTCTCTGGTGCTTAATCTGTTTGGAACTCTGTTATAAAATTATTTGAAATGTTTGAGAAATGTCTAAAGCTCCAAGTGTTTTTGTATAATTATTCACATTGTTCATGGCGTGTGATATACTAGTAAGGTTTCACAAGGGAATATACTTGTCTTCTTTGTATAACCTGAATATTAGGAGTATGAATAATTATTTTCTGTAAAGCATTTTGAGTATCTTGAGAAGTAAATGTAATAAAATTCAATGAGAAACATCAACAGATCAAAAAGAATCCTAGTATGCAAAAATCTCCAAAAGGAGAACTATAGATGAGGAAAAAGAAAATATCATGTTTCTTCCTGATTGCTATTTATGTTCTCAAGTGACTTCAAATAGATTCTATATTAAAATTCAAAATATATTTCCCTAGCTCCTTTGGATTTCAAGAGCTAAACCCTAAACATTAATTGATACCAATTTAAGTTTGGAAGAGGCATGCATTGCACTTTTTATAATAGGCGGAGGATGGGCCTCACTCAATGGTTTTTGACATTTGATAATAATTGCTTTATCAAATTGCTCTTCACCTAAAATTAAATCTTTCTCCCAAGACTTTTTTACATTAATTGCTGGTAGTCACATGACATGTTCTATTTAATGAAAAAAGTTTAGTTTATAAGCCAGAATAAAAAAAATAAACCTTTTACTAATCCTCAGTTGCAATAAAAGAATCTTTCTTAGGCTTAGCTCATATCATTTTAGGACAAATATTCATATGCCTTTGCCTACATGTTGGCTATATCATGTCAGTGAAGAGAAGAACATTTCAAAATACAAACTTGTAGGAAAACTCAGGTCAATAACTCAGTACCTCAAAATAGGTTGGTGACAGAGCTAGAATGAAAACCCAGAATTAGGAACACACTATGATAAACTGCAGTCTATCCTTTGCCAGAGCTACTTGAAATTAGCAAACTCCAAAGTATTCTCTCTGGAAAGAAATGATGCTTAGGGTTATTTGATGATCCCTGACCAATCTGCTCATCACAAGATAATTTTTGACCCCTGCCATCCAGACCTAGGTAGTAAAATGGGGTTCTATAAACAATCTCAGAATGAACAGTCATACTATTTGGCTCTGTAGAATGGCGTGGAACTAAGGAGGAAAATGGGAGCAGAAATTCAGCCCACGTTCAATATGATGCTTTATTATGTAGGTCCATATGGATGGGTTGTGGTGCCCAATTATCATAAAATTCTTCTGGGTGCTTTGGGAGAATATTTTTATATGAGTTTAACATTTTAATTTGAGGACATTCAGTAAAGCAGTTTACCTTTCATAATGTGAATAGATCCTTCTCAATATTGGAGACTTTCATAGAACAAAACATTATTCTCTGCCAAAAAACCAAGAAATTCTACCAAAAAGCTGAAAGTTTTCCTGAGCTACATAGTGAGACACTGTACCAAATACATTAGGAAAATAATAATAGAATGTAAGAACGATGTAAATGTTTATTATAGTGTATTTGTTAGAGAATAATAAGAAAAAAAAACTTTGTGCATGTAAAGTACAGATGCAGTCTTCAAATCTTTTTCTACCCACAGTTGATGGACTAAGCATCTGAAGAACATAAATATGTGGAAAATTGATTTTGTGGTTTGTTTGTTTGTTTGGTATTTAGGACAGGTTCTACAGGGTTTACAGGTTCTCACTAGAAGATCGGACTCATAGTGATCCTCCTGTTTACAGCCTCCCAAGTGCTGGGATCACAAGTGCATGCCATCAGGCCCAGTCTCAAACACTGTCTCAGCATGCCCCCAGGGGTGGGGCCAGCACGACAGGCCAGGCCAGAAGATCGAACACCCAGTCCCTGCGTCTGCCTAAGCAGGCACTTTAATTCACAAAGCTATTTGGCCAGCCCCGATTGTGTGTCTGTGCATAAATGTTTATACATCCCTTTGATCCCACTGTCCTGAAGAATGCTGACTCATTCATAGATGGCCAGGATAACTTTCTACAACATTCATGAGGCATTTATATCAACTACCTAAAGTCTGGTCTTTCTTTCACCATCACTTATTCTTCACCCCATCACGAGTTATAAATTCAAGCTTGAGTCATTACTTAAAATGGATTTTCGAAATATTACACAAAATTTGAATCATATCTTTGAAAAATGCACAAGAGCTTCGAGAATCATTTTTGACACACAAGTAAGATTATAGAAGAAAAGCTTGAGGATGCCATCAAACAGTAAATTCTACATAAGTTACAATTTCTTCCTCTATTCTTTCATTTTGGCTAATGGTTTCCTCATCTTTTTCTGAACTTGTCACTTCTCTTTGACAATTACTTGTCTCTCTGAAGTCCTAATACCCCTGCAACCTCTAAATGGATGAGTGTGTATTTGTTATTCTATCTTGAACTTCATCATAACTCTTAATAGCTGAGTTATTCCATCTCACGAGAAAGGTCTTAATCTCTTCCGTTGGTAATGTTTGGCTTCTAGGAATGCAAAATTTGATATGCATATATATTTACTAATTCATATTACTCTACCATGCATTCTGTGATTGCTTCTCAATAAATTATTCACTGAGGCATGCTATCATTAACTGAGGCATGCTACCATTCCCTAAAAACTAGAATTTGAATTGGTAGTAGGGATATTCCAAGTTGTACTTTGGATGATTTTGTCTTTCTTTTTTGTAGCATATTTGACATATATACTCAGCTTCAATAATGCATGTCAGAATATTTAAACCCAATAAAAATTAGATAGTTATATGATTCTGATTAGCAGAATGACAAACAAGGGCCTTATGACCATTGTTCTAATAAAATTGTTTATGAACTACTTCAAGATAAAAGACCACATGTTATAGTATGTTACAGCATATGACAAGCTGAAATAGTCTAGATATCTTTAGCCAAAAATGAAAGTTAATTTCAGCAAAAAATGAGACAAATGAGTTTTTGGTAACTTTCTGGATAAAAAGCTTAAGTAACAGCACAAAACCTTTGCTGGTCTGTGGAGAAGTATCCCACCGTCGAAGAAGACAGCAGAAAACAAACAGCTAGCAGGGCCTGGTGCGTCTTGCTCCATCCTCACCACTGTCTCTGAGGCTTCACTGAACTTTGGGCAACCTCCAGCATGCTAGTAGCATTGCTGAGCTCCACCAGCACCCTTTCACCATGAGAAAAACCACAATGAACCCCACAGAGTGAGAGCTTTGGCGAGCTTGGCACACACCCTACTGTCGCAGGAGCCTTGCTGAACCATCCCCAGCCCCACTCAACCACTTCTGAGTCTAGGTGAACAAAGAGTGTCAAAAATGTCGAAATTAAGGGGCTAAAGACAGTATCAGACTTCCAGTCCATACAGAACAAGTGAAGGAGTCAAAGACATGGAAGCCATACACCTGAAATTATTGAAATCATAGTAACTGAAGTAAAAAAACAACTTAATCAGTCTATAGGAGAAATCAAATCACAATCACTCAGCTAAAAAAAGAAATGGAAACAATCATGAAAGAATTGCTCAGCATATCTAAAGAAGGCATGGACAACAATAAATAGAGGAGAATAGAAAAATGATGGAAGCATTGACTGAACAATACAGGAAAGAATTAGAATGCATGAAACAGATGCAATCAGATATTCCAGACATTAAGAATTCAAAAAAAAAAAAGAATTCCATAAAAGTCTGGCAAAACTGTTTGAACAAAACTAAAGATAGACTCTTATACCTTGATTCATTGCAGCTACAGAATGTGAAAGGAAAGTACTCTGAAAATTAACAAGGAATCAGAGGATAACAATTGGTTAGCTGTAAGACAATGCAAAGAAAAACAATATAAGACTATTGGTGTCAATGAAATAGCAGCAGTCAGCACAAATGACAAAAAATATTTGCAGAAGTAGAAGCAGAAACTTTCTCAAATACAGAAAAATAATCTGATATATAGATAAATAATGCATATAAAACTGAAATCAAACTAGTCAAACTATATCTACATCCACACACATAATAATCAATCCCAGAAATTCAGCAAATGAACACAATATTTAAAGTTCTTAGAGAGAAGAAACAGAGTACCTACAACGGAGAGTCCATCAGAATCATGGTAGATTTTTGAACACAAACCATCAAATGAAGAAGAGCTTAGAGTGATACATTTCAGGTCCTGAAAGAAAACAACTTCCAATTCAGAATGATGTACCCTGAAAAATTATCTCTCAAATTTAATGGAGAGATAAGATACTTCCAGGACAAAGAGCAACTAAAGAAATTCATGACCACTAAACCAACCCCAAAAGAGTAGTGACAGATATTTGAAAAAGATGCAAAAATGACCACTTCAAGAGCAACAATATAAAGGAATCATCAATCAGACTATGCAATTAAATAGAGGGGGAAAGTAGGGAACTTACGGCAGAAAAAAATAACATGGCAAAGGTAAGCCACTATGTATCATTAAAGCCATAAATGCAAATAGGCTCAATTCACCAATCAAAAGAATCAGACTGGCAGAGTGGATCAAGAAACAAAATTCAACAATATGTTGTGTGCAAGAAACACACTTAACTCAAAAGGAAACTTATATATTGAAACTGAAAGGATGGGAAACAATACTCCATGAGACAAAAACCCAGAAAAAAAGTGGGTAGCTTATTCTGGTTAGTAAGCATGTCAACTTCAAACCTTGAATAATTAAAAGAGATACAAAAGGTCACTACATACTTATTAGGTGAAAACAGCAAGAGCAAGAGATAACAATCATAAACATACATTCACCCAATGTAGGAGCAACCAACTAAATAAGACATTTTAAAAAATTATTTATTTATTTAATTATTCATTTGTTTATTGTGTACAGGGTCTCACTACACACTTTAGACTCATAGTAATCCACTTATTTGAGACTCTTAAGCTCTGGGATTATAGGTGTGTAAAACCATGTCTGGTTTTAGTGGCAAGCATGGCGTGCAGGGGGTTCCAGGGCTGGCAGGTCATGCAGTACTGGGGATCGAACCTGGGTCTTTGTGCTTGCCAGGCAGGCACTTAGACTGCTCAGCCATCTCCTTAGCCACTATAGGACAAATTTTAACAGACATGAGAAATAATAAAATTGTACTGAGAGATTTTAACATATCACTATCACAAGGAGATAGATCAACTAGGCAAAAAAAAAAAAAAATCACGAAAAGAATAGCACAACTAAAAAAAAAAAATTGTGAAAAAAAGAACTTAATAGACTTTTACAGAGTACTTCACCTAACATCAGAATACACATTTTCCCAGGTGCACATGTGATATTTTCCGAACTAGGTCATATACTAGCACATAGAGCATGCTTAAGTGCAAAGGAATAGAAATTATTCCATGAATGTTATCTGACCATAATGCAATGAATCTGAAAATTATTGACAAAAGAAACTGGAAAAAACTTCAGAAACACATGAAAAATAAAAAACACCCTCCAGAACAAACAATGAGTCACAGATGAAATTAAATAAGAAATTAAACAATATTTACAATCAAACACAAATGCAGGTGCAACTTAAGGGAACCTGTGTGATCAATGATAATTGTCTTAAGAGGGAAACTTAGAGCAGTAAATTCTTAAATCAGGAAAATAGAACAAGTTGAAATAAACAATCTTATGCTGAAATTAAAAGTGCTACATAAAGAATAGCAATTTAAGCCCAAAGCCCAAGAAAGACAGGAAACTATGAAGATCAAAGCAGAAATTAATATTGAAAGAATGTATGCAATGTGTTAATTATTGAAACTGTCCTACCAATTTGGTTTGAAAATGTCTCATTGTTATTTGTTTCTCAATAAAATTATGGAAAAAAATTGTTTCCTCAATGTACTATCTTAAAAAATTAAAATATATCTGCCTTTATAAAAAGCTTCTGAGGGGCCAGCGTGATGG
>NW_004524604.1:13017011-13018776 GCF_000260255.1 Octodon degus | reverse complement strand
CATACAGGCCTGACCTGAAACCCTGCAGCTGCATTCCCTGCAGAGAGAGTAGGGGAGAGAACCACCCAGCGAGTCCAGGAGCACAACATCTTGGAAAGGGGTACAACAGGTTCACCTCCAAGGGCAGCAGCAGTAAGGAGCTGAGCACAGCAACCAGACCCAAGCAAGACACAATTGGATAAATTCAAACATTGTAGATATGCACCTGAATTATTATTTGCAGATGACATGATACTTTACTTGGAAGATGAAAAAACTCCACCAAGAAGCTACTACAATTAATAAAGTAATTCAGTAGCATAGCAGGTTATAAAGTCAATACATAAAAGTCACAAGCATTCCTCTACACAGATAACAAACACACTTAGAGGCAAATTATACAAACAATACCTTTTATAATAGCACTGAGGAAAATGAAAAACCATGGAATTAATCTAACTAAAGAAGTAAAAGATATGTTCAAGGAAAATTACAGTACTCTTAGAAAAGAGATCAAAGAGGATTTCAGAAAATGGAAAGATACTTCATGCTCCTGGATAGAAAGAACAAACACTGTGAAGATGGCCGTACTCCCAAAATTGTTGTACAGATTTAACGCAATCCCTATCAGACTACCTCCCTAACATACTTCACAGAGCTAGATAAATCATTCCTAAAATTTGTTTAGAACCAGAAAAGACCTAGAATAACAAAGGCAATACTGGGCAAGAAAGACAAGGCAGGAGGCATTACAATTCCTGACTTGAAATTATAATACAAGGCTACTGTGATAAAGTAAGCATGCTACTGGCAATAAAATAGACCTGAGGGTCAAGGAATAGACTAGAAGATGCTGAAGTCCTTATGAACACACTCAGCTACCTTATCCATGACAAAGGGGCCAAACATACTCACTGGAAGAAAGATAGCCTCTTTAACAAATGGTGCTAGAAAAACTGACTCTCCACATGCCAAAAACTAAAACTTGACAAAGATCTATCACCATGCACTAAACTAAAGTCAAAATGGACTAAGGATCTAAATATTAAAGAGGAAACACTAAATCTCCTGTAAGAGAAAGCAGGAGTAACTCTTGAAGACATAGGGGTAGGCAAAGAGTTCATGAACAAAAATCAAATTGCAGGGGAAACACGAGAACGAATTAACAACTGGAACCTGCTCTTAATGAGAAGTTTTTTCACAAAGAAATCGCCAAAAGAGTGAAAAGACAACCCACAAATTTGGAAAGAATCATGACAAATACGTACTCAGACAAAGGTCTGTTTTCTAGAATTTAAAAAGAACTAAAAAACACGAGGAAAAAAAAAAAAAACACGAGGGCCACAAAATTTAAAGATCTAGACCAGAAAGGGCATCTGAGATGAACACACACTTATCAGAGGATGAAACTAAAACAGCAAATAAATATATAAAAAATGCTACACATCACTAGGCATCAGCGAAATGCAAATTAAAACAACATTGAGATATCATCTCACCCCAGAAAGAATGGCTATCATAAAGAAATCAACCAACAACGAATGTTGGAGAGGCTGAGGGGGAAAAGGAACCCTTCTCCACTGCTGGTTGGAATGTAGACTGGTACAACCTCTATGGAAATAAGTGTGGAGACTCCTTAGAAAAGTTGGTCTGGAAATCCCATTACATCAACAATTCCTCTACTGGGAATTTTCCCACAGGATCTGAAAACATCATATCATAGGGATATATGTGTGCCTATGTTTATAGCAGCACAATTTGTGATAGCCAAATCTTGGAAACAACC
>NW_004524604.1:13009526-13010417 GCF_000260255.1 Octodon degus | reverse complement strand
CACTTCTCAGAGGATGAAATTAAAGAAATGAATAAATATATTTTAAAATGCTCCACATCATTAGCCATCATCCAAATGTAAATTAAAACAACGTTGAGATATCATCTCACCCCAGAATGAATGGCTATCATAAAGAAATCAATCAACAACAATTGTTGGAGAGGCTGCGGGGAAAACGGAATCTTTCTCCACTGCTGGTGGGAATGTAGACTGGTGCAGCCTTTATGGAAATCAGTGTGGGCACTCCTTAGAAAACTTGGACTGGATATCTTATTTGGTCCAATAATTTCTCTATTGGGAATTTTCCCGGAGGATCTGAAAACATCATATCATAGTGATATGTGTGCCTATGTTTATAACAGCACAATTTGTGATAGCCAAAACTTAGAAACAACCAAGATGCCCATCACTTGAGGAATGGATGAAAAAGATGAGCTATTTTTATACAATAGGGCATTACTCATCTATAAAGAATGATAAACTCAAAGCCTTTATATTGAAGTGGATGCCACTTGAGATATACTCATAAGTGAAATAAACCAGACACTCATGTGTAAATATGGTATATTTTCCCTAGTATAAGTACTCAAAAGAAGAAATAGAAATAGAAAGGGATAATACAACTAAAAGGAAAGCAAGAACTTGAAGGCTAGACAATGAAAAGAGAGCTAGGAGAAGAGCTAGGAAACATACAGCGGCAAGCCATAGAGCTATACGTAGAAGATGGGTAATGCAATGGTCCTGAGAATCTTCAAAAGATTTTTGAATCTTCAGTTAATTGGAATGATCCTCACCCTGACTATATATACAGACACCTTTGAAATATACCATTGCACTGAACATGGCAACTTGTAATAGTAGGTTCATGCCTGGAGTGCCTGTCATTCTGGT
>NW_004524604.1:12999220-13008137 GCF_000260255.1 Octodon degus | reverse complement strand
CTCAGGTCAATAATTTCTGACACTGCCAGTCAAGCGGAAGATCCAATACTATTATGTATTACTGGACTCGTTCAGAATATTTTGCTGAGTCAACACGCCTATAATATTCAAATGACGGAACTAAACAAATAGGGTATACAGATGAATGTCCATTTATTATCTGTGTATTCAAAATGGTTAGGATAGATATATAGTTACATTCTCTTAATGAATAGAGGGATGTGTTGTAATATTGTTTCTAAATAGAATATCATGTCTGCCTGTTGTACAGCAAATAACCACTAAGAAGTGAGTATGCAATGTGTTAATTATTGAAAGTGTCATAACAATTTCATTTGTAACTGTGTCATTGCTATTTGTCTCTCAATAAAATTATGGTAAAAAAAAGATCCTAGACTTTTCTTTGTAGGATTTTTACTATAGCTTCAGTTTCATTACTCATTAGTGGAATGTTCAGAATGTTTATGTCTTCTTGGTTCTGGCTTGTTAATTTATGTGTGAATGTAAATCAGACCATTTCTTTAAGATTCTCCAATTCATTTAAATATAATGATTCATAGTAGTTAACAATGATCTTCTAAATTTTAATGGTTTCCTGTGATTGCACTTCTTTATTTTTAATTGTATTCTTTTGGTGAGTTTGACTAAGTATTTACAGTTTGCTTATGCATTGAAAGAATCAGCTCTTTTTTGCTTGATTTCTATTATATTTATTCTGTCCTTTAGGATTTCTCTCTTTAAAATAAGATTGAATTTGGATTCTTGCTTTTAGAGTATCTTGAGGTTCATCAGTGGGTTATTTATTTGAGTTTCTCTCTTTTTGTAATGTGAATATTGTCTCTAAAATGTTCACTGTCAAGGCTGCTTTCATTGTGTTTCACAGATTCTGGGGATTTGTACTTGGAATGTCATTTAATTCTAGGAATTGCTTAATTTCTTCTTTAATTTGTTCCATAACCCACTGAGTGTTTAGAAATGTCTTAGTAAGTTTTCAGTTGTTTATAATTTTTTGTGGTTTCTTTTATGATGATTTCTATTTTCAATCATATTGCATACATGGTTTTAAAAAGTTTTGTGGTCTTTGCTTCATAGTTTGTTTACTGGAAAAAGTTTTATGCATTCTTAAGAATGTATATTCTCTTGTTCAATATTTTAGATATCTATTAAATTCATTTGTTCACAAGTTCAGTTCAGATCTAATTTTTTTTGTTGACTTTCTTTAGTTGATCTCTTTGTAACAATGAGATATTGAAGCATCCACAGTGATTCTGTTGATGTTTATTTGATCTTTTATAGTGAGCAGTGTTTGCTTTATGAAGTTAGGCACAATGATATCTGATGTATATGTGTTTAATTTTTTAATCTTTTATTTGTTTGGTACGGGGTCTCATTATACAGCTCAGACTTGTATTGATCCTCCTGTTTCTGCCTCCCCAGCAATGAGATTACAGGCATTCACCACCACGCACATTTTCAGAGGCCAGCACAGCATGCCTATGGTTCCAGGGCCAGCAAAACACGTGGTACCTGGATTGAACCCAGGTCCTTGTGTTTGCCATTCAGTCTCTTAGACTGCCGTGCTATCTTCCTTGCCCTGCATTTTCCACCGTTATCTTTCCACTGAACTGTTCCATTAGCTAATATGTGTGGCCATCTTAGTTTACGCTGGAGAAAAATATCTCCCCTTGCTTATTTTGGGCATCCTGGTGCAAAGAATATTATTTTCCATTCTTGAATTTTTAGTTTTCTGTTTGCATTAACTAAGTCTCTTGAGGGCAATGGACTTTTTTTCTTAATGCAGGCTGCCAAACTATATGCTTTAATTCTGAAGTTAAGGCCATATACATTGTGAATTATTACAGAAAGGTGTTGACTTTTTCTTGTAGTGTTCCTCTTTTTTTTTAAATTTTTAATATTATCTTTATTGAGAAAGAAATAGCAATTAGACAGTTTCAAAACAGGTTAGTAGGACAGTTACAATAATTAATACATTGCATATTGTTGTCTTTGTAGTAGTTGTTCATAGTACAAAATGCAGACATGATATCTGGTCTAAACACTTAGTTCAAAACTACCTTCTTATTGAACTAAGAGACAGTAGCTGTATATCTATGCTATTTTGTATATACATATATATATATTTTTTTTTTGCTAAAAATGAAAAAATTTCATTTATATCCCCCTTTTTTGTTTACTTTTGTCAGAGATGGGTATTCCATTGTCATTCATACATTGTAGGTGGGCGAATTCAGCAAAGTAATCCAATATAGTCCAGTAGTCTATAAAAGTAATTTATTATCCACATGACTGGCAATGCCAGAAGTTGTTGATTTGAGCCCTTTACAGTTCAGCATATTAATATGGCTTTATGTTTTATACCTCATTTTTATACTTTTCTGCTAGATGATTAAGAACAAGATAAAGCAAGACCTGTATGTAGTGTTCTTTTTCTGTTTCTGACACCTTTATTTTTTTATTTTTGTTTAACTCCTTTTATTTCTAGATGTATTCATCACCTGCCTGGTAAGCACAAGGTCCTGAGTTCAATCCCCAGTACTAAAAAATAAAATGAAATAAAATGAAATAAAATAAAAAATAAAAAAAAAATTGGGGCTGAGGAGATAGCTCAGTGGCTTAAGCACCTGTCTAGATGTATTCATTACATCTAACATTTTGGCTTTGTTGACCTCATTGTCTCTGTTTAAGAAAGACTTGAGTACTTTTTGCAGTGCTGGAGTGGTGTTTATGAACATATTAAGGTATTCTCTGCTGTTCTCCATCAACTTTGAAAGAACTTTTGCAGGATGTGTTATTCTGGATTAGAAGTCTTTTATGCTGAGCAGGGAAAACTGGCATCTACAAACTGCAATAGACTGTCTATCTGGCTCAGCTCATCTGCAGAATGTAGGGCAGGCAGAGGGTCAGCTGAGAGCTCTCTTTACCAGGTTGAGATGGTAGGGTGAGATACAACACCATCTCAGACCATCACTGAAGGAACAACAGGAGAGTCCCCTTTTTGTTCTGGCTCCCCCAAGTTACCTTGCCACCCTGGTAACTGAAAATCTCCTCTCACAGATCCTGGCTGGACTCTGCTCCCTGTATTTATTGCAGAGCCTCCTTAGTCCCCAGCTAGGAAGTGCCTGATGTTCACCTAGTGCAGCTTGCTGGCAATCTTGGGTAAGGTTCTGAATATCCATGCACAGCAGTCCTGGTTTATGTGGCAAGAATGGATGCCTGTTTTCTTTGTCGAGCTCTTTGTCTCTCCAGTTCTTCCACTTGTGGGCACTAGGGAACTACTTTTGCAGTAGGCAGGGGCATGACAATTCTTTCCACCTCATTCTACTTTGTGAGTCTGTTCAATCAGCCAGGCCCTCAGTGAAGAGCCAGCTCCCTCCCTCTGTCAATCTAATCCTCTCCCAATGTGGTGATAGCCAAGTGTGGGGTTGGGGTGGGATATTATGATCCAGAAGTGGTTCAGTTTCTCTCACACAACTTCTAAACACGGCCTCTTCTTTTCATGTATTATCCAATGTCACACTTTATTTTTCACCCTGGATGCAGAGTATCTGCTTTTTTGCAGCCACATTTAGAGACACGTGCCTTTACTGTCACCCCATGGATTGCTATCTTTTCTTTTGGATTCTAGACTCTGGATGTCAGGTCAGTTATAGCCTCCTCAATACCTTAGTTTGAAGTTCTCACCTTCATCTCTGTTGTTATATTTCCATGCATGTAACCCACGCTACTACCAGAGTCTAAAATTTTCAGGGCAGAGATTGTATTTCTTTAAGATTTCTTTGTATCTTGTAAATCATGCATTCTAGTTGATCAGTCAATATTTTCTTAATTAATTAAAGTGCTAGTTCCCTTTGGGAAAATGCTGGCTTTATAAAAGTTGATCAGTTTTTGTTATTAAAGGATGATAAAAACAGTTGAGTAATAAGTTATATTTAGCCAAATTTAGAAAGAATTCAAGGCCAGAGAGATAGCCTGATGGTCTAAGTGCCCACTTGGAAAGCACAAGGACATGGGTTCCATCCCCAGTACCACATGCTGTGCTGGCCCTGGAGCCAAGCATGGCAACCTACATCTGTAAGCCTAGTACTGAAGGCAGCTGAGTTAGATAGAAATACTATAGGCAGTCAGACAGGGCCAGGCCCTCAAAGGAGATAACACTAAAGACAAGCTACCTTGAAACTGTGGGAGGGATGGATGCACCTACTGTGAACCAGACCTAAAAAGACCTAAAGGCCAAATAAATGCTAAAAGAGTAGCACCAAGGATTGATATTCTAAATAGGTATTGATCACTTGGAAAGACCCAAGTGAGTCACTAGCCCAACCCCCATCAGGAAGAGACTCTGTCCATATTCATGCCCGCTTACTCAATGACTCATTTCCTCATTTGGCCCTGGGCATAATCAACTTTACCTGAGCAATGGTGCTTTCAATCCCATTGCTTGACCATAGTTTTATCCCATTCCAATCCACCTAAGCAAGTTCCCCTTTCCTCTACTTTAGCCTCACATGGTTTTACACTATAAAAGTCCCTGGAAGAGACAACTTCCTGGAGAACTACCCGTGGTGGGGGAGCTCTCTTGGACAGGAGCTTTCTTTCCCTCGATAAATATATTCTGCTCATAACCTCTGTTTGTTCCTAAAATTCACTCTTCAGTTTTAGAGAACACGATCTCGTGCAGATCAGGTCAGGCGATCGTTTCTCCCCATGTCATTTGGAGGTTCCCTATATGGTTTGGAGCTCACCCACCCAAGATCAGTTTTTCTCCCTGTGTCACTAGCACTGGGAAAGCTGAGACAAGAGGATCACTATGAGTCTGAGCTGCTTAGTGAGATCCTGTACCAAATAAATAAATAAGTAAATAGAAATGGTTCATATTGAACTTCTATAATGATCAAAGTATATTGACTCGAAGTATTGAAATGAAAATCTAAGAAGTTGACATCATCCATATCTGTGTCACTTGTGGAGATCCACGGCAGCATGAAGCTAGGGGTTTTACAGAAAAAGAAAAAAATTCAGAAGAAAATAATGATAGTGGTTGGCCTGCTTCCATTACCCAGGCGACAGCACGTACTCAGTGTGTGCTGTTATCTTAATAACTTCTATTCTGCAGTAAGTTTCAAATAGCCATTCTCTAAAATAAAACTTCTCAATCAGCATTCTCTGCATTTAGTCTTGTACTGACACATTCATATAGGGTGACCTTTTCTAAATTTTTATTTTATAAGTGAAAGCAACTTGCAATGAAGAAATTTACTCTCTTTCAAAAGTGTTTTGATACAAATTTTTGAAATATCAGATACTATTTGGATAGCAGATTTTATGTTCTGTTGCTTTTCATGAGTGAAGTAGAAAAAGGAGCCACAGTCTCCAGATTTGTCTATAAGTCATTAATAGAGTTAAAAGCTTGGTTATGCGAGTGATGTGTAGGCACAATACTTGTTCTGGGGAGGTTACTGTAAACAAGGAAAATACAGTTTCTATTCTCATTGGACAACCACTACATCTGGAAAAGTTAGACAAATGAAATGACATTGCCTTAGAGACACAAAAAAGCCATCTTCTGAGCTATTGTATGTGTAAAGCAATTAAATACGATACTTCGAATGATGTTTACTACAACATAATATTCTAATCAGCATGAAATCAGCATTGTAACATGAAATTATGAAAAACACCCTATTGTCATAGTACTTCGCGGCAGAATCAGCTTTGAAACACATATTTTGACAGATTGCATTACTTAAATAAATGAGAAAAGTAGTTGTCTTGTAGCAGTAACAACTTACATCAAATTTAGTCATACATATTTCCTTTTCTCTCTCCACCTTTGTGATGCACTCAAAGGCCATATACTTCCTAGACAAAATGAATCACAAACAACTCAAAGAAACTATGAATGACATTGTTGCTATCTATGGCTCAAGCCAAAGTGGACTTGTACCTTGAGTTTTTCTGAGTTAAGAATTTTTTTTTATTTGATCTCTTTCCTTTTCATGTAAAGCAAAGGTCAAAATGGCATATCACCACCCAAAGAATAAATTCCAAGCGTAAAATTAGCAAGAGGAAGCAAGCTGCATTTTTCTGTCTAGATCACATATTTCTGCCAAATTCCAGAAAATAGCAATGCTCAAGAAAATCATCAACCAAATTTCAATAAATAAAATCTGCTGCTATTCACTCTAGAATGCTACAAAATCATTCCTCTAAAGTCAAAAGTCTTAAGCCAAATATATAATACCAACTTCATGTAAAACAGTAACAAAAATAAATCAAGTTTTCTTATATATATATATATATATATATATATATATATATATTTACAAACCATCAAAATACTCTGAGAAAATGACTCAAAATTTCATCAAGTTTCAGGGAAACCTAAGTCAAAACTGGCTATTTAAATGTTAAATTTAATATAAGTACTCTAAAAATTAATGAACAATTTATAGGACCAGCCCAGTAGTTCAGCAGACTAAAGCATCTGCTTAGGCAGAGCACAGCAGCTGGGGTTAGACTTTGGCCTGCATGGCAGGCCCCACCCCTGGGGCGCACTGAGACGAAGATTGAGACTGGGCATGGTGGCACGTGCTTGTAATCCCAGCATCTGCGAGGCTGTAAACAGGAGGATCACTAGAAGTCCAATCTATGTAGTGAGATCCTGAACACCCTGTAGACCCTGCCCTAGATACAGGGAAAAGAAAGAAAGAGAGAAAGAGAGAGAGAGAGAGAGAGAGAGAGAGAGAGAGAGAGAGAGAGAGAGAGAGAGAATATATGAGCTCTTTATCAACTTTTAAGTTAATAATTTTATTAACAATATATCATGAATGTTTGTTCTTTTCTGCTATACTTATTGTGGTTTGAAAAACAAAGTTTACAATCTTAATTATTTGTAATAAACAATACAGTGATATTAATTATATACACACTGATAGACAACAAATCCATAGAAAATGTTAGTCATAAAAGTAAAATTTTATACCCATTGTATAATAGCTTTCTTTTCCCCAGCTGCCCTCTTAACAACTGCCATTCTACTTTTCATTTCTGTAAGTTTCACTTAAGGTGCTTCATTCAAGCGGAATCATGCAGTATTTTTTTGTGCCTGATTCATTTCATTTAGCATAATATCATGAAGATTCGTTTGTGATAGAATTTCTTTTTTTAAAGCCAAAGTAATTTTACTTTACATGTATGTACAATTCTCTAATTTATTTATTTATTGTTTGCTTATTTATTTTGGTGGAACTAGGGATTGAACTCAGGAAGTGCTTATTCCACCGAGCCATCACCCCAGCCCCCTATTTATTTATTTATTTATTTTTTGGTACAAGGTCTCACTACACAGCCCAGACTTTTACTGATCCTCTGGTCTCAGCCTCTCTAGCACTGGGATTGCATGTGCACCACCATGCCTGGCTTCGGGCCAGCACAGCTCACCCAGGGTACTGGGGGCTGGCATGACATTCAGTCCTGAAGACTGAACCTGGGTCCTTGCACTTGCCAGGCAGGTACTTAGATCACCAAGCTATCTCACCCACCTCTCACAATTTCTTTACACATTCACCTATCTACATACATTTATGGTATTTCTACTTCTTTGCTATGGTGAACGGGGCTACAATGAACTAGGCTGTGCAAAAATTTCATCCAGATCCTCTTTTCAACAGAAACATTAAATCTCCTGGAGCAGAGGATCGACAGAACAGTTAAAAACATAGGTGCAGACAAAGATTTCATGAACAAAGCCTTGAATGTGCGGGGAATATTAAAAATAATCATCTACTGGAATCTCATCCTACTAAAAAGATTTTGCAGAACAAAAGGATCTACTAACAGAGTGAAAAAAAACCCATAAACTAGGAAAACATCTTAGCTAGTAGTCCTTCAGATAAAGGATTTTAAAAAAATCAGACCCCCCACAAATTCATAGATCCAATCCAAAAATAGGCATCTTAAATGAATAGACACTTCTTGGAAGAATAAATAAAACTGACAAATAAATACATGAAAAAAGGTTCATTACTGATCACTTGAGAGTCGCAAATTAAAACAGTGCTGAGATTTCCTGCTACTCCAGAAAGAATGGCTGCCATCATGAAATCAATCAGTAACAAATACTCGTGGAGCTGTGGTGAAAAGGGAAGCCTTCTCCACTGTTTGCGGGAACGCAGACTGGTACACCCTCTGTGGCAGTCAGTGTGGAGCTTCCTCAAAAAACTCTGATTAGAGATTCCATTGAACACAACTATTCCCCTTCTTTATATCTTTTACAAAGAATTAAAAGCATCATTCCACAGCAATATGTGCATGCTCCTGTGTATAGTAGCACAGTTTGTAATAGCTAAATCTTGAAATCAACCAAAACGCCCAACAACTACTAGATAACACAGATGTATTTCTATACAAAGGAGTATTTTTCAGAGATATAAAGAAGGACAAGTTTGAGACTTTTTTAGCTAAATAGATAGACTTTAAGACCATACTCCTAAGTGAAATTAATTGGACACATAGGATAAATGTTGCATTGTCTCTCTGATGTGAGAAACTGGAAGTGTAAATGAGAACCAAAATATATAATAGGTACTGTGAAATAGGAAATAGGTGTTCAGACAAAAAGAGAAATTGGCAGTTAGGGTAGTTGGAAGGCAAAAGAAAAGAAAAAGAGAAGCAATAAAAGGACACATTGGAAACAGAGAAGATGGTGGCCTAGCAGAATGAAAATTGGTGCCCAGAAGCAGATTTTAAAGGCAGTTTCTCCCACATCTTTTTTCATATCACCTAACAAGCTTCTTCATGTACTATGACAGTGGCAGCAGCAGTAAAATGGGCGACACCAAAGATCTCTCTCTCTCTCTCTCTCTCTCTCTCTCTCTCTCTCTCTCTCTCTCTCTCT
>NW_004524604.1:12994696-12999120 GCF_000260255.1 Octodon degus | reverse complement strand
CCCTCTCCCTCTTTCAGAACCATGATTGAACTCAAGCCCTTGCACTTGCCAGGGAAGCACTTATTCCACTGAGCTATCTCCCCTGCCCCAAAGAGAGCTCTCTTGAACCATTTCTTTCCAATCCAAAATGAAGCTTTATCTCGTTTGCTGTAAGTCTGTGTATTCTTCTCTTCCAGATGACTATAATTGCAAAGTAGAGCTTGCTTTGACAAATGGTGGCAGGACAATAGTATGCTACCACCCTTCTGTGGACATTCCATATGAACACACAAGACCTATGCCTCAACCAGATCCTGTCCATAATACTGAAGAAAAACATGACCAAGTGCTGAAAACCAGATTAGAAGAATATGAAAGTGAATTCCTTGAGCAAGGACCCATGGTAGAACAACTTAGCAAAATGTTCTTCACGATGAAGCATCATTGGTATCCTCACAGGCAGTATCACAGGCATCATAAGAAACTGAATCCTCCAAAAGACAGATGATATTGGGATTCATGGGAGAATCGAAGAGAAATGTTATCCTGTGCTTAGTTTGCCACTGGAGAAATACACTAACACTATACATGGTAATAGTCAAATAATAAAATGTCTTGTTACATACTAAAAAAAATGGAAACAAAGTTTTTTGAGTAAGGAGGTAAAGAGGGTTAAACAAACCAGAGGAGAATGGAAGAAAAGAGAAACTGAGATACATTATGTTTATGTTCAAATTCCTTATGATGAATGTCATCATTACAAATGTCTAAACTGAACCAATAGAAGCAGCATACTGCCACCACCACTGTAGACCCCCAACGAGCAGTGTGCCATCTGCCACTACTACTGTGGGCAGCATGACACTGTATCCAAAGGAATTCAACAAAATCAGCAGTGATTGAGTGAAACTGGTGCTGCACTTCTGTACACAGAAGTAGGTTAGAGGAACCACCATTTTGCTTCAAAAGGAACAGGGTGAAAGCCAGCAGAAGAATAGTCTCAGACTGCTTCACCACAAAGTCCTGAAGTGGAATAATGAAAGAGCTGACAGTTGGGAAGTGAGGTAGAGAAGTCTGCTGACAAGTAGAAGCTGGGACCACCCAGTTCTCAGGTGGTTGCCAAAGGCTATTCTTAACCCTAAATCCAAAATACCTGGAAAGCCCTGTTCTTATGGGACCAGGAAAGCAGCCTTGATGCAGCAGCTCAATCAGGCAAGCAGCCTTGTCCTACAGTGAGACAAGGGTGTTCTCCCCACTGGCTGATCAGTGAACAAGAGGAGGTAGTGGTGTGGAACAGAGGAAGCTGTATACAGTCCAGAAGGAGACAACTGTAAACAAATCTGGAAGCAATTCCTGGGCTTTTGCTACCCAAGACTGTCACAGCAACTGGGATGGTACCATAGACAGATATGGTAAGGGCAACATCCAAAACATTGGAACTGAAGACTAGTCTTAGCCACCACATCCAGAGGACAACAGCACCCCCTCAGCCAGTGCAAATTCTACTGCAAACCTAGCAAGGCTACCTAGCACATCTCTGGGATCCAACTTTGACATTAACATACAATTGTGCACATCAGAGGAATTTTATCTTTCTTTTTGTTTGACTAGTTTCACTTTCTTCAGCTAATTTAGAAAGATTTTGCTTGTTCACTTGTTTTGTTTTCTTTTTGTTTCTTTGTTTCTCTTATTGTGTCACATTGTGTTTTCTTGCTGTTCTTGCTTTATTTTTATTGGTTTTCTCTTTTGACTAATTAGATATCTTACCTGGGTCTTTCATTATTTCTATTCATCTTTCTTCATTCCCTCAATTATCTCTTTTGATTTTATGACAGTTTCATGTGAATGGACATTGTCTCTACTCTATCTGGTTCACTTCCATATTGTTTTGCTTTTTCTTTTGTTCCTTCTTCACTATTCTCCAGCCTTCCAGAAATTGGATGATCATCCTAAGCATTATACCCTTGCTTCTACTACATGTTTCCTCATTCCCCTCTTTTTGGTCCACTATCCCACCCCCTTTGTTTTCTTTTTTTTAAAAAAAAAAGTATTGCTACAATTTCTCACTATGCAGCTTAGAATTGTAGTGATCCTCCTGTCTTCAGCCTCCACAGTGTTGGGATTACAGATGTGTGA
Source organism: Octodon degus (assembly GCF_000260255.1). NCBI lineage: Eukaryota > Metazoa > Chordata > Mammalia > Rodentia > Octodontidae > Octodon > Octodon degus. Next base: position 12,997,005 of record NW_004524604.1, on the reverse strand, counting down.
CACCATGCTCAGTCTCAGTGACTGGCTCAGTGCACCCAGAGAGGGGACTGTTGCAGCATGTGGTGCTGGGGATCAAACCCCAGTCCCATGCTTGCCTAATCAGGCACTTAATCCACCGATTTATCTCTTCAGCCCTCACTATCCCCTTTAAATACCACTTAAACATGCTGACATTAATTTACCAAGAGGAGATCTGCATAAAACCTTGAAGTATATGTTGCATTTTGTTATATAATTGTAGAACTTTAAACGTACCAAATTAACAATTTCTATAGTATGTCAGTTGATAGGTTGTGCTGCACAATATTGGTATAGCTAATTGTAGTCCTTTAGGCAGGATATTATACATGGTGTAGTCAGATTTTATTCCTCATGCAACAACATTGAGATTGTTTGAGTTAATAACCATTGTCATAGTCCAATACCAGAGGGCAGAGTACTGGGCCAAATAAAAATTAACTCACCATTCTCAATAAGTTGGAAAGGTAGGTTTTTAGGAAAGACACAAAGACCAAGTGCCACCTTCAGATAGAAGACAGTTCTGAGAAATAGAGATTTCCTAAGGAAGCACCAATAGGAGGGATAGACTACCTTCCATAAGAAAGCTACAAGTGCCAACACAGAAAACAAAACATATGAGATTACAAGAGGCAAAACCAAAACATAACCCCAGGCCTCCAGGCTTCCCAGGAAAATTGAGAACACAATGAGATAGAGGAAAATGAGGTCACAATGAAGCTTTCTGAAATGACAGTAGCAGCAGAAACACACACACACACACACACACACACACACACACACACACACACAAATGGACCTGGCTATAGAAATACTAATTTCTCAGGTTAAAAAAAAAAAGAAATGATGACCAAAACAAAAGATATGTTCAACAATTCTAGAATAGAGACAGATTAAAAAATTGAGGAGCTTTGGAATGTGATGGAAGCCATAAATGGCCAATATATGAAAGAAAAAGAAGCCATGAAAAAGATCAAAACAGATATTCAGGAAAATTGAAAATTCCATTGAAATTATATATATTTGATTGAATGCAGATGAGGATAGACTATCAGATCTGGAAGACAAGATTGCAGTTAGTGACTACAAAAAGAATGGTATCTTAAAAATAGCAAAGGACGATAAATAACCAATCCAACATCTTCAGAAAGAAGCAGAAAAGAACAACATCATAATGACTTCAGTTAATAGAAAAACTACAGATAGCTCAAACAACATTAAAAACCTCTTCATGGAAGTAATGGCAGAAAACTTTGGAAATATCAATAAATAATTTCACATAGAAATAAATGTAGAATATAGAATTTCAATTAGCCATGATCAAAGTAAAATGTATAAAAAAACAAAGTAAAATGTATACTAATGCATATAACAATCAAGATCCTAGAAATTCAGCACAACAATCATAATATTTAAAACTGTTAAAAAAAGAAACAGATCACCTATCAAGAAAGCCCATCAAAATCACATCAGACTTCTTAATATAAGCCCCAAAGTCAAGGAGAGTTTGGAGTGAAGTATTTCATGTTCCAAAAGAAAACAACTTCCAAACTAGATTGATGGAGGCTGCAAAAGTATCTTTCAAAGTTTATTGAGAAATAAGACACTTACATTACAAAGAATAACTGACAAAATTCAAACCTACAAAGCCAGTTCTCCAAAATCTCTGAAAAATATTTTAGAAAAAAGATAAGGAAGGGAATAATGACTGGTGCAACTGTTATGGAAATCAGTGTGGAGACTCCTTAGAAAAGTTGGACTGGAAATCCCATTTAAACCAGCTATTGAGGAATGGTTAAAAAAGATGTGGTATTTTCACACAATGGAGTATTACTCAGCTATAAAGAATGATAAACTTGAAGCCTTTATATTGAAGTGGATACCACCTGAAGAATACTCATAAGTGAAATAAACCAGACACACATGTATAAATATTGTATAGTTTTCCTAGTATAAGAACTCAAAAGAAGAAATACATATAGAAAGGCATAAGACAAGTAAAAGGAAAGCAGGAAATTGAGGACGAACTAATTAAGAAAAAGAAAAGAGAAGAGCAAGGAAACATGACAGTGACAAGCCATACAGTTATAGGTACAAGATGGGCAAGGCAATGACCCTGAGAATCTCTAGAAGATTTTTGAATCTAGCAGTTAATTGGAAAGATTCTCACCCTGATTAACTATATATACTGACACCTGTGAACTAAGCAACTGCACTGAAGATGGTAATCTGTAATAGTAGTTTCATGCTTAGAGTGCCTGTCATTCTGGTCTTCTGAATATGGGCTGCTT
>NW_004524604.1:12991787-12993656 GCF_000260255.1 Octodon degus | reverse complement strand
ACTTAATAAATAGAGTGATTTGTTTTAATAGTGTTTGTAGATAAGATATTATGTCTGCATCTTGTACAACAATTAATCACTAGGAAGAATGTATATAATATGTTAATTATTATAACTATCCTACCAATTTGGTTTGAAAAAATAAATAAGTAAAATTGAAAAAAAAATTAAATTTTACTTGTGAAAGACAATGAAAAAGACAATGAAATGCCAATAAAAATGTTGCCAAACTGTTTTTCATTAAAAAAAGAAATAAAGAAAAAAAGGAAGGCCAAATTTGAAAAACAACAATAGAAAGAAACCACCAACTAGAGGAAGTAGCTAAATAGAATTGAAAGACAAGCTATCCCCAACAGGGAAATAATAGAGAAAGATAGGAAAATAATGTCAGTTATAACCATCAATATAAATGCTCTCAATTTACAAGTCAAAGAAAGAGATTGTCAGAGTGGATCAACAAACTAGGTCCAACAATATGCTGCATATAAGAAACACATTGAACTCAAAAAAAGATTCACACACCCAAAATCCAAGGATAGAAAATAATGCTCCATGTGACAGGAACCCAGAAAAAGGCAGGGGTTGGTATTCTCCTGCAGACAATGTAAACTTTAAGCCAAAACTAATCAAAAGAGACGAAGCAGGTCACTGCATAATTGTGAAGGAACACTCCAAGAATAAGATATAATAAACATAAATATAAATATAAAAAAAAAAAAATATATATATAAAATACAAGTGTGCCCAACCACATAAAACAAATATTAACAGATGTGAAAAATCAAGTAAGAATCAAAATCATTTTAATAAGGGATTTTAATGCTCTACTGTCACAAACTGATAGATCAGCTAGACAAAAAACAACAAAGAAATACCAGAAGTAAACCACACCTTTCACAAATGGGCTTAGCAGATATTCATAAGGCATTCCACCCCACATCAGAATATACCTTATTCTCTGCTGCAGAAGGAACATTCTTCAAGATAGAAAACATTGAAGTTCATATAGAATACTTAAGGCAAAGGACTTAAAATTATCCTATGTATGTGATCTGACAATAATGTAATGAAACTGGAAATCCATGGAAAAAGAAGCCAAAAGGCTACACAAATATCTAGAAATTAAATAATACTTAACTGAAAAATCAATAGATCACATATGAAATTAAAAAATGAATTGGACAGATTGTACAATTAAATAGTAACACTGATACAATATAACATAACTTAAGGCATACAACGAAAGCAGTCCCAAGAGGGGAACATACTGCAATAAAAACTTACATAAAGGAAATAGAATGGCTTCAAACAAACAATCTAATGATGATACTCAAATTTCTGGGGGAAAAAGAACAAAGCAAACCCAATGCTCATACAAGGGAGGAAATTATGAATATAATAGCAGAAATTAATGCAATTGACACTAAGAAAGCAATACAAAGGATAAGTACATCAAAGAGTTTGTTATTTGAAATATTAAATAAAATTTGTACACCATTAGCTAACCTTATGAAAAAAAACAAAGAAAAGATTCAAATTCATGCAATTAGGAATGTAAAGGATAAAATCTAAATAGATCCTGTGCAAATCCAGAAGACAATCACTTCAAAAACCTGTACTCTAATAAATGGAAAACTCAGAAAAAATTACCAGATTCTTAGATGCATAAGAACTTCTAAAATTGAATTAACAAGTTATAGAATTTCTAAATAATCTAAAAATCACACAATGCAATTGCAAATGTAGTTAAAAACTTACCAAGAAAGAGAAGTCCAACTCCTGGTTGATTCACTGTTGTATTATACTAGATACTTAGAGAAGATTTAGATTTACACTATTGATGAAACTCTAATGAAATTAAAAGAGAAG
>NW_004524604.1:12983617-12990860 GCF_000260255.1 Octodon degus | reverse complement strand
TACAGAATACAGGCAGATATTCCAGATTTATGGATTGGAAGAAGCAACATAGTCAAACTGGCCAAATTCTAAAAATTATTATACAGATATAATATGAATCAATTCAAAATGCATTTAGCACACATCAAAAAATTAGGGAAAACATTTCAGAAATTGATTTGAGACCATAAAGAGCCTTTTAATAGCAAAAGCAATCCTAGATAACAAAGGCAAGGTGGGAACATCACAATCCCTGATCTGAAATTATACTTCAGAGCTTCTGTGATCAAAACAGCATGGAACTGGCAAAATAAGAAAAAAAGCAAACAAATAAGAAAACTAGACCTGAATATCAGTGGAACAGAGTAGAAAATTCAAAAACAACTCCAAATGCACTAAGTCAGTTCATATTTGTCAAAGGAGCCAAACAAGTTTACTGGAAGAAAGATAGCCTCCTCAATGGATGGTGCTGTGAAAACTGGCTCTCTGAAGCCAAAATCTAAAACTAGAATTATGTCTTTCACCATCCACTAAACTAAAATAAAAGTAGATCAATGATCTAAATATTAAAACAGAAACAATAAATTTTTGGAAGACAAGATAGGTAATTCTTGACATTGATGGAGGCAAAAATTTCATGAACAAACCCAGAATGCAAAGACATACTGCAAAGAATCAACAATTAGGTTCTCCAACTATTAAAAACTTTTTCAGAGAAAAGGGAATTACCAATAGAATTAAAAGACAGCACATATAATTTGAGAAACTCTTATCAGTTGCCCTTCAGACAAATAACTAGTATTTACAACATATAAAATCTTTTTAAAAAATCAGATGCCCCAAATTTGAAGACCCAATCCAAAAATGAGCATCTGAGATGAATACTCATTTCTCAGAGGAAGAAATAAAAACAGCAAGTAAATACGTGATGAAATGTTCTACATCACTGTCATTCAAAGCATAAACATTAAAGCAACACAAAAATTCCATCTTCCTTCAGAAAGAGTAGCTATTATCAAAAAATCAATGAATAACAAATGCTGGAGAGGCTGTTGGGAAAAACATATCCCTTTGTACTACTGGTGAGATTATAGCCTGTTACAAATAACAGATTTCTCAAAATCTATGATTAGAGATCCTATTTTTTCCAGCCATTCCCCTTCTGGGTATCTTCCTAGAAGTTACACGTCCACACCCATTTATACAACACAGTCTACTATAGAAAAATCTTAGCTAAAACCAAAATGCCCATCACCTGAGAAGTGGATAACAAAAGATGTGATTTTTTTTTGATATGGTAGAGTACTACTTACCCATAAAGAAGGATAAACATGAGACACTTCTATGTAAATATCTACACCTTGAAAACATACTCTTAGGTGAAACAAATCAGACCTACTTGTATAACTACTGGATCATTTCTCTAGCATGAGATACCAAATATGCAAATAAGAAGCAATGCAGATAAAAGATATTAAGAAATAGGAAGGAATGTTTCAAAGAACAGTGAACTAGAAAGGGAGAACTAGAAAGGAAGAGGGGGAGAAAGAATCCATGCTCCTAAACGCAATAATTCAGACACACATGTTTAAATTCCACATGTATTTCTCCAGTGGGACAAACTAGAAGACAACAGATTCTGGTAAATGGGAAGGAAATATTCAAGTGTGAAGGCAAAGAAGGGGGAAAGGAAGGAAGGGAAAAAGCAAGAATAGAAGAGGGACAAAATAGAAATAGAGCTTTTGTAAGTAATGAGGGGAAGAGGGATTGAAGGGAGGAGAGGGGATTGGGAAAAAAGGAACAACAAATATGTACAAGGGCCAGGGAGATAACTCAGTAGAATAAGGACTTGCCTGGCAAGAATTATGTACAGGCATAAGCTTTCTTTAATGAATGTGATCAATATGCATTTTCAATATGCACCAATAAGTTAATTCAAAATGTATTGTGCCAATAAATTTAATTATGAAAAAGGATCCTGATTTCAATTCTTTCGGATATATTTCCAGGAAGAGCTTAGTAAATGCTATATACTAATTTGGATATGTTTTGAGTTTCTCACAGGGTTCATGGTGTTAAAATTTACTCACTGTTATAAGATATTAATGAGATAGAAAGTCAGTGTATTTAGTGCTTAAAGCCGAAGCCTTTGGTAATGTCTTAGATGAGATAAGGGTAATTAGTATGTATACACTATTGTAGAAAAGAGTTACAGAGACTATATAGACACACTTACACAACACGCACATCTGCACGCATGCATACACACACACACACACACACACACACATACAAACACTGCCTATTTTTACAAAGTGATGCCTGGCCTGCTTTAGATCTCTGACAAGATCATCAAAATATGTGGCCCCTCAGCCTTGACTCTCCAAAACCATTTGCCAAAATAACTACCTTTTCTTTATAAAATATTTGTACTCGCATATTTGTTTAATAACAAAAGTCGATGGATGCTCCATGGGAAATCTAATTTTAATCTTTCAAAGAATCTCTGCGTTGTTTCAACAGCAGCTGCACTGTCCTACATTTTCTGCAACAGCACACAAGGGTTCTTATTTTCCCACAGACTACCAAATATTTGTTATTTTCTGATTTTTGTGTTTTAGCAATGGGCCTGTAATTTTGTTATACTTGCATGTCCTTCATTATTAGCATCCTGAGCACCTTCTTTGTTACTGTGGTGCACCGACACATCTTCCTACAATCTATTAATGTCTTTTATACATTTTCAAATCAGGTTGTTTGCTTTTCCTTCTAGGAGCTATCTTCATATTAATCCCTTATCAGATATCTGTTTTGCAAAACATTTTTTTTTTCGTATTTGATGTTTAGGTTTCTCATACCTGATTATTGTCTTCAGTTCTCAGTCTTTAAATCTAGCAAACTCTCTTTCATGTATTATTGTGCTTCTGCTTTCTTTGCTTCTGGGTATCTTATACAAGAAATCGGAAGACCCAATACTATGATGGGCTACTGGACTCTTTTAGAGTATTTTGCTGAGTTTACACACCTATAATATTCAAATAACGGAACTTAACAAAAGAAAGGGGGATACAGATGAGTGTCCATTTTGTATCTGTGTATTCAAAGTGGTTAGGATAGATATATAGTTACATTCTCTTAATGAACAGAGGGATTTTTTTTTCTAATGGTGTTTGTAAATAAGATATCATGTCCACATCTTGTACAGCAACTAACCACTAGGAAGAATGTATGCAATGTGTTAATTATTGAAATTGTCATACCAATTTGATTCAAAACTGTCTCACTGCTGTTTGTTTCTCAATAAAATTATGAAAAAAATAAAAAATAAAGGTAATATATCTATGTATATAAATGATGGAACTAAACAAGAAAAGGGTATATAGATGAATGACCATTTTGTATCTGTGTATTCAAAATTGTTAGGATAGATACATAGCTACATTGTCTTAATCCAAGGAATAGAGGGATTTGTTCTAATTGTGCTTGTAAATAGGATATCATGTCTGCATCTTGTACTACAAATAACCACTAGGAAGGCTGTACACAGTGTGTTAATTATTGAAACTGTCCTACCAATTTGATTTGAAACTGTCTCATTGCTATTTATTTCTCAATAAAATTATGAAAAAAAAAGAAAAAAGAAATCCCGGCAACTTTTCCACCCGCTCCACCCTCCCCCTGAGCGCCGCTCAGACTGCACCGCACTGGCTCTGAGCTCCCAGCTCCTGCTAAGCTTGCGCGGCCACCACTTCTCTCAGCCACCATCATGATTATCTACCGAGACCTCATCAGCCACGATGAGATATTCTCCTACATTTACAAGATCCGGGAGACTGGGGACGGGCTGTGCCTGGAGGTGGAGGGCAAGATGGTCAGTAGAACAGAGGGTGCCACTGACGACACGCTCATTGGTGGCAGTTCCTCCGCTGAAGGCCCAGAGGGCGAAGGCAACGAAAGCACAGTAGTCACCGGTGTAGATATTGTAATGAACCATCACTTGCAGGAAGCCCGCTTCACACAAGAGGCCTACAGGAAGTCCATCAAAGATTATATGAAATCAATGAAAGGCAAACCTGAAGAACAAAGACCAGAAAGAGTCAAACCGTTTATGATGGGGGCTGCAGAGCAAATCAAGCACATCCTTGCTAATTTCAAAAACTTATCAGTTCTTTATTAGTGCAAACATGAATCCAGATGGCATGGTTGCTCTGCTGGACTACAGTGAGGATGGTGTGACCCCATTTGTGATTTTCTTTAGGGATGGTTTAGAAATGGAAAAATGTTAATGGATTCGATGGTAACCTTGGATCTATCATTTGTCATAACTGGCTGCTGCTTGTCATCTACACAACACCAGGATTTTAGACAAATAGGACTGATGTCATCTTGAACGCTTCGTTTATTTTGACTGTGATTTATTTAGAGTGGAGGCATTGTTTTTTAGGGAAAAAAACACATCAGGTAGGTTGTCTAAAAATAAAGTGCATTTAAACTCATTTGAGAGAATGTCTTTAAGTGTGATAGTTATCTAAACTAAGTCCATTGGTAGTGTTCATGGAGAAGATAGAACCTGGTCACAGATCACTGCTAAAAGCATAAGACTGTCTTCAAATAACTTCTTCAGTGGAACTACTTCTGAGACTGGAATATAAGACAAGAATCAAAGTTCTAATTCTGAGTTGCAGAGAAGGGAAAGAGACTGTGTTCATAGCAGTGCCGGCATTTGAAGTGGAACTTTACATATTTCATCACCTACAATGGAAGTAGGTAACCCTGGAAGAGATTACCAAAAGAATAAAAAGACTTAACTCAGTTGGAAAAAAAAAGAAAAGAAAAGAAAAGAAAGAAATCCCAGTAAAATCCAGAATCATGAAGATTTTTCCTTCTGCTTCCTTCTTCAAGTTTTGTAAATGCAGGTCTATTTGTTTTGAAATTGTGACTTATTTATGTATTTTAGTGTGGTGGTGGTTGTGTGCATTCTAGGGCTGTTTGTTTTCAGCTTCTTGGCTTTGGAAGGCCATTTTAGGCCTCAGATTTTAGGAGGTTGTGTTCTTCAAAGAATTATAATGAGTTCTATGTTCATTTGATGGTGTTTTCACAACTTCAATTATGTTTGTTTACATTTCCCCCATTGTTATTTCCCTTTGTGTCTCTGTGTCAATATTTTCTATTGAGCTCTTTTTTTTTTTTTTTTTTTTTTTTTTTTTTTTTTTTTGTGGTACCGGGGATTGAACTCAGGACCTTTTGCTTGCCAGGCAAGTGCTTATTCTACTGAGCTATCTCCCCAGCCCTATTGAGCTATTTTCAAATTCATTGATATTTTCTTTTGGTTGATCAAGTTTGCTGTTACAACTGTCTAATGAATTTTTTCAATTTAGTTAGTGTGTTCTTGAGCTACAGAATTTTTATTTGGTTCTTTGTTTATTTATTTATTTGAAGAACCGGGATTGAACTCGGACTCTTGCATTGAACTCGGGCCCTTGTGCTTGCCAGGCAAGCGCTTATTCTACTGAGCCATCTCCCCAGCCACTTTATTTGGTTCTTTAAAAAATTTTTTTTTTGTTTATTCAGTATCTCATTTTGTCAATACATCATTTTTCTGATTTCTTTTAGCTGTCTATATCCTATTTGAAGTATACCGAGTTTAATACAATTTTCGTTCTTCAGCAGGAATACATAGATTGTTAATCTTTTCTGGAAATTTACTCCTTTGATTTGGTTATGCTTACAACTTTTAACATATTTTATTTTCTAGCATATGTGTACTTGAAAATGCAAGAACACTTCTCAGTTTTTTGTGAGCTAGATTTGTGCCTGTAAAAAATTTCAAGAATTGGCCAAAGAATCCAGGCTTTTTCAAACCTTTCCTGGGATGTTTTCTCTTAGCTTGTGAATGTCATTTCCTAGAGAAAGGATTGCTTTTCCATAGAAATTTCCTACTCCCCCTGGTGTTTTTCTGCAGTACTGCAGCTGCTCTTAATCTACCGGACCCCAAACTCAACAGCCTGTGGGCATCTGCAATACTCCAGGTCTATAAACCCCAAGTCAGTTGAGAAAGAATCCATCAGCCCCTGTAGCCCCAGGAAATCTAAGATTTTCGAACACATTTGGTTCCTTCCCAAGAGAGAAACCCTAATTTGGGCAATCTTTCTGGATTGCACCAAACTGTGCTGGCATCTTGTTAAATTATACAGATACTCTGGTGTTTCAGCAAGCCACTGAGTTCTCTGTTGCTCTCAGTTTTTCTTAGAAATTGGAAGCATGCTGCATATATCAGTGCTCTGTGTCAATCTCATGTGACTGTGACAAAATGCTTGATGTAATCAACTTAAAGTGAAGGAAGGTTTATTTTGACTCATAGCTTTGCAGACTTCAGTCCATCATCATTGACCTTGCTGTTTGGGGCCAGCTGTGCAATGTCTTATCATTACAGAGGGCACAAGGCCAAGGAAGCTTCTCACTTTTGGGTGAAGAAAGAGCAGAGATCCATATACCCTTGCAGGTCCCACCCTCCATGACTTAACTTCTTTCCACTAGGTCTCACTCCTGAAGGTTTAAACACTTCCCACTAACACCTAAACTCAGTGACCAAAATGCTCAACACATGGCCTTTAAGGAGCTTTAAGATCCAAACTATTTCACCTCCAAGTATGACCTAGCTTCTTGGGCATCTCCAAAATGGGATGCTGGACCTCCCCTTCTACATTCTTCTTGAGAGAGAAGCTCAGAATTGAGCATCTGTTTCTATTTCTGCTAACCTATATTGACTTGGAAAGTGCTACTGCATGGGAAACAGCAGACTTTTTTACTACTGTCCATGTAGCTGTCCTTGCTTCGGGTTTACCTGCATTGCTGCAATTACATATTTGCATTTGAAGTTCTCTTAAGAGGTCAAGTCTTATCAGACCACGTTGTTGGTGTCTTTGTGTGGAAATAAAGTCTAGGACTCCCTATTCTTCTCTTTTGCTACTATCACCATAATTGTTTCTTGAGTTCATTTTTGCTAGACAGGCATTAGTGTTTTTGGAGAACCAGACTTAGCCCACATGCTGATAATACCAAAAGGTGCTATAACAAACATTTAGATTTTTCACCATTGCAATTTTATTGGTTTCTAAATGTTGCCAATATATTTTTATTTCAGGACAACTATAAGTCCATTTAATTTTTTGTTCACTTTTAAATTTGCATTCATAGTTTGCCTGAGTTTATTGCTAGATGTTTGTCTGTATGAATTATGACCCTTTAGAAGAAAAATTTTTTT
>NW_004524604.1:12977768-12982507 GCF_000260255.1 Octodon degus | reverse complement strand
ATACTGATACCTGGGAACTAAGCTACTGCACTGCAGATGGTAATTTGTAACAGTTGTTTCATGATGGGAGTGCCTGTCATTGTGGTATTTTGAATATAGAAGAAAAATTTTTGTAAAAATCTTAAATAACATAATGCAAAGCACCATAATATAACAAATTAAAATTGTTTTAGGCAATTTCTAATAACTGACACACTTTACATGTGTTGATAAAAATATATCTAAATTAGAAAACAAATCACAGTAATGATCAGTAGAGAAATCACTTATTTTATTGGAGTCTGAATTTCAGTTCTAAATCAATGAATCATACATTTTACAAAATCCTATTAATAAAACTAAATTACTATAAGCAAAAAGTACTCATATATAAATAATCAAAGTACTATTTGGACACTGTTAACACTGGAAACATTGAATTTACTTTTTAATTGTTAATAATCATTATATATTGGGAAATAAGATGATTTGTTTGGTTTTTTAAATTTTTATTTCAGTTTTGCCAATGCCTAGTTGCCACTTTGTGTCCTGTGTACTGCATATGTGTTGATGAGTCAACCTGGAAATTTTCTTCTTCTGTGTGCTTCCTCAGATTTTGGAAGTCATTATTGCATCCCTGATTAGAGTCAAATTGATGAGGCACCAATACTCCTCTAACCTGGACCTATCAGACTTGACCTCTTGAGCATGTATAATCGGAAGGCATTAATTTAGAAATATCAATTTAGGCTCTAGCTTTGTAGTATGTGAATTCATAAGCTAAGTGGGGACAAAAGTAAGAGTGAAAAAAGGAAGAAGAGACAAATTTTTGAAAGGAAAAGCTATAGGAGATTACCAAATTCTTTCTGGAGTCTACTTGCATCCACATGCTTGGAGTTTGTGAAGCCTCTCAAGCAATATTTATGTTGATTTTTCTATTGAGGTTCATCTCTGTTTGGCTTACGTCGTTGGATGCAAGAAATCCAACACGGAATCACATGCAGGCGCGCTCTCGGGCTCACGCAGCGACATGGACACAGCAGCTCTTGGTTGGTTGCACTACCACAAGGCAACACTGTTTCCTTAGTAATAAACAGCCTCTACTTAAATATGTTCCTCCTGATAAAACTTTAGCTGAAGTGAAAATCAACAGTTAATAACGGGCCAAAAAAAAAAAAAAATGGGAACGATCCTGTCCTGTTCAGCGGCAGTTCTGTTTTAGCTATGGTTTCATAGGAATAGTGCATCACATGAGCTTTAGGCTGTTCTGCCTGGCCACAAGTGAAAAGTTCCCTCATAGCTGGGGAGTGGAGCATAGTGACAAAGACTGGCTGTCATGAAATGAGAATTTGGACTTTCCATTCGCATAGAGCTAACTTCAGTTTGCTTGCCAGTGAAAGCCCTTTCAAGATTATGATTTATTTTTGAGCTACAAACAGAGCAACCACTATTCCATTTAACAACTGACTGACTGGTCACTGGCAAGTTGCCTTCTTAATAAATACATGTATGTCAAGGTGCTCCATCCACAGTGTCCACCCACGTGCTCCAACAGCCTCCAGTGCACTAGATCAAAAGAAGAGTATGTTAATGGTTTGTCTATCACCAGCCAAATTCATCCTATCATCCTGATCCACTTCACCTCTCACCACTTTCCTTCTTTCTGTTTGTCTATCTTAGAATTCCTACTTCCTACTTTCAGAAATTATGAGTATTAGATACTATTTATTTGAGTAAGCTGCTTGTAAAGATGATTTCAGGAAAGTCAATATATAAAACACAGTTTCAAATCAAACATCCTTAAAGATAATAAATAAAGACATTCATTGTCTATAGAGTATAAAACTAGTTCTTACTTTGTTTATAAATCAAATTTTGCTTGGCATATTGGCAATAGTCCTTGAATTCTATGTACCCTTTTAGTAGTTAAGCACTGTGACCACATGGCTTTTTCCTAGCATGTTTGCTGAAAAATGTGCCAATGAAGTTGGAGGAAAATGTTTAATCTATGATGTAGTCTGTGGCCAGTTCAAGTTGACCTCATTTATCATCTTCTTACACTGGAACTTTTAAATGTTGCCAAAGGACACAGTCCTAAGTTGTATAACCCATATGGTAAAAGGATGATTCTGCTGCTATTAAGGGTTTTTTATTAATACCTCATTGCCAAAGCAGCAGAACACAGAATCTGCTCAAGCACAAAAGCCTTGTAGTGTTCTTGGGGGAATACAGTCAGTCATTGGGTGTGTAATGTGCATTTTGTTTCTACTACATAGACCTTGAAATAAGCTATAACCCAAAGAGTGCACCAAGACACCTGGAAGGTAGCACCTAGGTCGAAAAGTCCACAGTGTTATTTTTCTTTTGAAATAATAGTCGTAGATAGATATCAAGATGCATGCTTCACCCGAATGTTAGACATCTGAATATTTTTAAATAATTATGTAAATGTCATGTAATAATCCCTGACTGTAAGTTAATTGAAAATTGACATTTATTTTCCAGAAATTCGAGGAATTGTTAGCACTCTGAGTCAATATGCCATCTAAATAATCTACTGTGTACTCGCAAGCTGGGTATATCCATTTAATATTTTCTGAGAAGTGATATTTTGTGATCCAACAATATCATATGGAGCAGTGTTTCTCAATCTGTAACATTCAGCAGAATTATCTGGAGGATGTTTCAAGGATTTATACACACATGCTCACACACACACATACACGCACGCACACACACACACACACACACACACACACACACACTGAGACTGTAGCACAGAGACAAGAATTTTCATTTCTAACCGGTTCCAAATGAAAGTTGATGCTGCTGTTGCTGATGCTGCTGATCCACAAAGCACACTCTGAAGATAAAAGTCATTAGTGGAGAAATGATCACCAGCGCTTCGATGCTTAGCTGATCCTCATACCCAATGTCTGCTCACGTTTGCCCACATACAAGGAAAGTACTGAGGGAAAACCATGAGAGGAAAGAAGTGGCTTTCCAAGAACTACCTTCTTAGCAACTCTTTCTAGAAGTTTGTTGAAGCAAAAAACAATGTAGAAATAGCAAATCAGGGACTCATAATGTAGAAAATAGAGCTAAAAATATTTAGTTTTGCCAGCAATTTCATTAATAACAATTTCTCTCTTCTCTCTTTACCAGAACAATGAAAGATTCTGTTTATAACCTTCTCTTCAATCTGTAAAGCACCCTCTAAGTTCTAATACCTGATGTACTTCCAGGAGAATAAAGCAGCGAAAGACAAAGTGCATAAAATACTTAGCGGGAAAATTCTTTTATATGCGTCTTTCAGCTCTGGTAAAGGTAACATTGTTTTATTTTTAAGTTAGTTATTGATTTTTCTTTTTAAAGAATAGAAAATCTCATTTATGCATACAATTTTTTTAATTTATTCATTACCCCATTGCCTTAAGTCAAATGAATATGTCCCAACATTCACATGGCTTTATCCCCTCCTGCAGATCCTGAAAGAGCTTTTAAGCATGCGGCTATTCCCACTGCCCTGCTACCCAACTGGGAAGATATGAGGCAGACAGTCAATGGCTTTAAAGAGAAGGTAGTGTTGCTCAGCTTGATGCATATCCATCGGAGTGCTAGTGTGGTTCATAAGCAATGGGGGAAATTACTCCTGAGGGGAAAATTAAAAAAAAAAAAAGAAAAGAAATATAAGTAGACCTTTATAACAAAAATCAGTTATTTTATTTTTAGTGTTCTTAATTCTTAACTATTAGATGAGAAACCTTCACTAAACTGCATGCTGATGTCTCTGATTTTGTGGTCATTTCAAAGAAACTGGTCTTGCTTTCATTTGTATTATCTTTGAAGCAAATGTTTTCTTAGCTAAGGGCACAGCTGAGATCATTGAAAAAAATGTTAAATAATTTGACAGAGTAGATTGGCTAATACATCTCCCAGTATCATATGCACATGCATGTATAATTAATTTTGTAATCACAAATAATTCTCAGTCATTTATTCAAACATGTTTTTAAGAACTCCCAATAAGTACTGTTCTAGTTATAACAAGTGTATTGAATTTTTGATTGATATGAGTTTTTAAAGGGTGTATAATTCTGGCTGCCTTCCAATTTAGGCTGAATTAACTAAGTTTTGCTAAAATGTTTCACAAAAATTTCATATAAATTATCATTCAGCTTGCTACTATTTCAACGTGTCTGTGTTTCAATGTTTGCTGTTAATGGGAATGTCTCAGAGACCACTGGCGTCATTCTCCCATATTTAGTTTAGACTCTGGGTTTCTTTTCTTAAAGCACTTTTAATGCATCTAGTAAATACAATGACATTTACTGTGTCTTCCTTTTTTATGAAATTGTTCAAAATATTTTGCTGCAACTTTGATGTATTTATTAACCAGAGTTCTGAAAAATTAGCTATGTTAATTTCAACTTTAACTTAAAGAAAAACTTGAGATTCGAAATTCCTGTAAAACATTTGATTCAAATACCTAAATTATCATAATAAGAAAATTGAATTGAAAAGTTACAGAAAGTTGGGTTCTGGAGCGGCGTTGCCGGGGCTAGTGGCTGCTGGTGTCTGGCCTGAGGAGAACAGCGAGCTTGTTCTGCATTTCCTGCCGGGATCCCAGCAATGATGAGCGCTGCCAGGGAGTCTCACCCGCACGGGGTGAAGCGTTCAGCTTCCCCAGACGACGATCTTGGATCTAGCAATTGGGAGGCAGCAGACTTGGGCAGTGAAGAGAGAAAACAAAAGTTCCT
>NW_004524604.1:12961479-12976198 GCF_000260255.1 Octodon degus | reverse complement strand
AAGCTCTACATTATTTTTACATGTAGAATGTATTAGAGTGCAGCAGCTACAGCAGGTGATTTCTGGGTTATAGATTATGTCTTGTAATATTTTTCATTTATTAGACTCTCAAGATTCGAGATAATGTCCTAGCACTTTGGAGGCTGAAAACAGAAAGATCACTACTAGTCTAAGCTGAGTAGTGAGATCCTGTAGACCCTGTACTAAATAAATTTTTTAAAAAAGAAAAAAAAAAAAAGAAAAGTTACAGAAAGTTGTAGAAATGCCCAACTGATGTTAGAATGGAAGATACAGTATTACCATTATGAGGATAACTGACCTGAAAAATATCGGTAGACTTTCTATCATGAGCCATAGTTACAAGTTGACATTGATTAAATCAGTGGAAAAAATCAAATTTAATTTGTCGCTTTTGTCCGACTTTTTAAGCTCACTAGAATTTCTCAAACTGTACATTATTGAAAATGAAAGCTTTCCCTATATAACTCCTTTGTTTCTTTGCAATGTTTTTAGTCTCATATGTAGTTGGTGTCTAAGATCAAAAGGTAAAACATTAATCTTTACTGCTAGATATTCAAATAATATTGCCTTATGAGTACCTACTAGACAAAATTCACCTCATACCATTTCCAACCAACTGTAGAGACAGACAGTCCATACACAAAATAAATTTGTCTTTTCAAGCTAATGAAAATATCTCATTTATACTTTGTTTACCCATGGAAAGAAACTGAGCATGTCCTGTGAAGTTTTACTACAGGTCATCTGAAGGGCAGTCCCTGGATTCCTCTGATCCATATAGACTTCCCAAGGGCCAAAGCACAAGGTCTGTTTGATCCAGCACCTGCTGGGATCCAAACACGTGGATACTTTTTCTGCAATTTTTTGCCAGAATGAGAATAAAGTAGTACTTACAAAGAACAAAACCTCAGAAATAAATAGAAAAATGCAGGAAATTAAAAATATACCAGTGAGGACACCAATCATTTTAGCATTGTTTCCCCCAATATGGTTACATTTGCAATAGCTAGCATGTAGCTCATGAACACATAGATGTTTACCTGTTTGATAGATTAAAACATTTTTGTTCATTTCTTATACATGATTCAGGTGAGTATCAAGAAATGTCTATATTTCTTAATATTTCACTTCTGCATAAAGAATGGTATAAGAAATTGAAATGTCTACTTAGTAAACTACCACAGATTGAAAATAATTTATAAGAGAATTTTTTCTTTCATTGCTATAATAAGCAACATAGTGTGCCATAAGAAAAAGGGAAAATTTATATTTCTAGAAAGGTTAATAAATAACTTTGGAGTTGAGGTTTCATTTTAATTTTAATTAAATTTAAAGTACATAAGTACTCTACATCTAAGAAATAAAATGAAAGGATTAAAATGTAATCCATAGTATTTTTGTTAATCAAAACCAAGACTCAATTAGGCATCAAAAAGTAATCTTTTATTTTCAATTTCAGTATTCATCAATCCAGAATAGAAAATTTTTCTTGAAAATTTTATGATAAAAGCTTAATATCACAACTCAGTTTTTATGACACTATTTCTTCTGATCATATAAATCTTTTGCCTTTTACATCTTCAAATAAAATATCACTTCTATAATGCTTTACTTTTGGAAAAAATAAAAAACATTCCTTGGTAAGAAAACAAAATCCACTAACTACAATATAGAAGGAATTACTAGCTGTCTCTTCACCCAGTCATTAATACTGACGTTTCATCAAATACCATGTCATCACAAATATCTGATTATCTAATTAAAAAACATTACTTGTCACTAGTTTCTGATATTACTTTATATTGTGTTTAATGACCAAAGACTTACATCAATTAAAAAGTACACATAATTATTAATCTAATGTATAAAAATGGCACACGTATATAAATTATACTTGTAAAAATAAAAAATAGAAGACAAATCAATGATTCAGCACAATCAATTTCTTTCAAGGTCTCAAGCTACCTTAAAATATAAAAAATAGGCCAATTTTCACAGTTATCCCGAGTCTTATTACATTTGCTTTAAGTGACCATGAACATATAGGCCACTGTGGCTCTTTAATGTTTTATTTTTAATAGTACATGTTTAAAATATATAATGAATGTATTCATTGTGAGCAGGTGCTCCACTCATGTAGCAGCTCTTAATGTCTTTATCCCCATCCCACTTTCCTCTCTTTTCCCTGGATGTATATCTGTTTTAGGTCTCACCATAATCACAAGACATCCAAAAAGGAAAAAGATGATCATTGCAGCCCATCTGGATTTGACTTGTGATTATGAAATAAGTGAATACCAGTCTGGACCTGGGTCTAGAGCGAGACTAAGATTTCTATAAAGATTGAAATGGATTGTGCTCTTCTCCATTCTAGACAATATTCTTCAAGCCAGACCCTTCTTAATGCAAAGTACAGATCCATTTGTAAGGTTGACAGTGTATTTCCAGTCCTCTATTACACAGAAATCCCAAGATTTTAAAAAACTTTATTTGAGTTCAACCACTGGTTCCACAAAAAAAATAAAAATAAATAAATAAAGTAAAATATATTGCTTTTTCTTGAAATCGTGGATCACTTACATTTGAATCAGAATCACTTTGAGAAGATTTTTTTTTTTTGGTCCCCTCAGAATGCCTTAAGGGCAGGTATGGTAAGGCATGAGGATCTGGGGATTGAACCACAGAATTCTGAGCCTGACAGTTTTGCTTAAGCAGGCACTTAAACAACTGAGCTAATGGGCAGGCACCCTCAGAATCACTTTGATAACGAAACATTTATTTTATAAATTCAGAAATTAGCACAAATTAAATTCCTAATCAAAACATCTTTCACTAGAGGAAAAATAAATAGAGAACAAAACATGAGCTCTAGGTTAATTTCACATTATTCTAATTTCTCAATGTAATTTAGATTATTTCTTTGAGGGAAAAAACCTGCACTATATATACATTTTGAAATCTATGAGCACACAACGATGGCAGGAATTTGTTTTAATATCATTAATTTTTTATTGTTTCTCAAATTAAAATATTTTCATTTGTTTTCTGTACCACATGCTTTAGTGGAAAAGTAGTTAAGTAGAAGAAGTTTTCACCTAAATTTTATTGTCTGATCTTTTATGTCATATGGAATTTCATTCTGTACTTAGCTTATTAATAACTACAAAGTTCTTAGGAAACTAGCCTAATTGTATGACTAGCCAAGGAAGTAACACGATGAATTTAATTAGGTGTCATTATGGCACTGATTTGTACTTTCTTTGAAGTCCTCTACTATGATGACCACTTTCTTGGACATCATTTTTCTCAATCAACTTCCTGCTGATACAAGATAAGCCTTCCTGCTTCCTAATCTATTTTTTATCCATTGTTCTATCTTTAAACACATTTTCAAATGGTCACTAATTCACTTCCTTTGAAAAACAGGGCTCTGCATTTTTAATAATTGCTTCTGTAGGATACAGCACACATTTTATTACTTACAAGATATAAATTATCTACATCCACAGATGTCTGTATTTTTCCTAGTTCTAGTTCAAGACATTGTGGTTCAATAGTAAAGTTGTGTTTCTACGTTTCTATGGTTTACCTACTTTCTGGTATGTGCTAAAAGTGCCCCGTACAAACTTATGGCTTTTACCCATACATTTATACACACAAGATGGGTAAGGCAATGATCCTGAGAAACATCAGTAGGTTTTTGAAACTAGCAGTTAATTCGTAGGATTTTCACCATGACTAACTATACATGCTGATACCTGTGAACCAAGCAACTGCATGAAGAATAGCAACGTGTAACGGAAGGGTCATGCTTAGAATGCCTGTCATTCTGGTCTTCTAAATACTTACTTCTTGTCATGACATACCAATTATTACCATACTGTCTCTCAAGTAAAAGTTTGTTTTTTGTTTTTTGTTTAATAAAAGATAATAAATGAAAAAAGACACAAGAAAAAAAATGTCATAGGACTGTCCTGCTACAATGCTGTATATGATTAGATTTCTAAATTTTTGTGTAAAAATATGTGTCTATCCCTACTTTTTAATTATTTTTTCTTCATATTCTGTAGGGACTTAGAGTTTAACATATCAATACTTGATGGAAAATACCTGTTCCATGTTATGCCTAAGATGTTTGATATTTAGACAGATTGTTAGGGTAAACTGAACCACATATCTTGCAGGGTAATAATAAATTTCTCTTCTGAAGGGCTAAAATCTAAGTTTGCAGATCAAAAATTGGAGAAAAGGAAAGGCTGCAAGGCCAGCCAACGATTTGGCCCTAGCCTTTCAAAGTCAGTGAAGACTCAGGACCTAGGAGAACCTATACTGTAACATCATGTAACTCAGTTGTTTCCCGAATTTTCTGATCAAGAAGATTATGGAGTCACAGAGTAATTTGATCCATGATGTATAGTGTGCCTAAGGAGTCACATTGAGATAAAACATTCTCTCAGGCTTTCACAGAGAGCAAATTTGTCAAGCAATGGCCGTAACTCATTCACATGGCTGACACTGACAAAGGATGTGCAACCTGTGGTACAAGGTTATAGGATAAATCCTGAGGGTACTTGACTGACGTTATCAAATACAAAAGTTACATTTCTTGTTATATAGGTCTTGCTTTACCTTGGTCTTAACTATCCAGCAGAAAAGTATAAAAGCAAAGTATATAAAGTAAAGCCACATTAATATGCTGAGCTATAAAAGGCTCTAGTCAACAACTTCTGCAGATAACACACTACTATTGTGGACTGCTGGACTGTGTTGGGTTGTTTTGCTGAATTCAAGCACCTATAGTATTTAGATGCCAATAGAATACCCATCTCTGACAGGGCTAAACAAAAAAAAGGGATACAAAGGAAGGACCATTTTGTATTTGTATATAGAGAATAGTTAGAATAGTTATACAGCTACTTTCACTTAATTCAATGAGAAGAAAGATTTGTACTAATAATATTTGGACAGGATGTTCTGCCTGCTTCTTGCACTATGGATAACCACTAAGAAGATAATAATGTACAATGTATTAATTATTGAAACTCTCCTACTAATCCATTTTGAAACTGTCTCATTGTTATTTGTTTCTCAATAAAATAAAATAAAAATGTATGGCCTTTACATTAGTAATATCCTAATGTAATAGTTCTGTAGTCTCTAAGTGTACTCTGAATACTAATTTATTTAAAGTTATGAAGACAACAGAATTTCTCTCAATACTGCAAAAATGTTTTTTGAATATAAAAATTGCAATACATTTTTCTGGTTAAAAAAATATAATACCAAACAGTCACACAAGAAATTATCTTTCCTTGGGCTGGTCAAGTAGCTCTGTGGATTAAAGTGCCTGAAAGCAGGTCCAGGGGCTGGGGTTTGATCCCCAGGCCTGCTGTGCTGGTCTCGCCCCTGGGGTGCACTGAGACAGCAATTGAGACTTGGTGTGGTGATGCGTGCATGTAATCCCAGCTCTTGGGAGGCAATAAACAGGCGGATCACTACAAGTCTGATCTAATAGTGAGATCCTGAACACCCTGTAGGCCCTTCCCTAAAATACAAAAAAAAAAAAAAAATCTTTCCTTTTAATTGAAAGTGAAGTTTCTTTGGGCACTGACAATAGGATAATTCACAAGATGGAAATCCCAGGCAGAGGAGAGCCAGCATGACTAACTAAAGTAGGCATTGCCTGAGATACACAGAGAAGAGCCACCCAAGGCACAGGTGCTCTGCAATGGGGGAAGCAATCACACCCAAACACAGAAAATCAATCTGAATATCAATCCACATGGATCAAGCTAAATATTTGGGTCACTGAAAAGAATTGGTGCCCATCGTGGCCCCCTCTGGGCAGCAGCCATCTGGAGCAGAACCCAATAGCCAGGCAGATTCTGACACAGACTGTGTATTATGGTTTGTGTCTCATTGTCCCACCAAAGCCTCACAAAGACATAGGGCAGACTTGTAGAGTTTGTGATTAACTCATGATCTACTGGGATTATGGGTATGAGTGCTGCTGGGATTACGGATGCGAGTACTTCCCCCAGCCTGGGGCAGATAGTTTGAATGCAATTTAAGAGAGACAGACTTGCTCTCTGTAACCATTGTTGCTGCTACTCCTCCCTTGCTCTCTTGCTCTCTTACGCCACCATGAAAGGTTGCTCTGTACCATGTGCCACTCTGTCTTAGAGCCAGTGGATTACAGACTGAAACCTCCAGTAACTGTGAGCTAAATAAACCTTTCTTTCCTTCATGTTTGGTGTTAGGTATTTGTCCCAGCAACATGAGTATCTGAGACACCGTGTATACCTGCTTATTTCCCCCATTCATCCCTCAAACACTGAAGAAGGCTGTGCCCCAGTGAAATCCTCTCCAGTGCTCACTAACAGCAAGGGGAACCCCCACCATACCCTAACAGTGCATGGGGAAACAGCAAACAGTGGAACTGAGGCCCTGGCTGCTGGCATCTGAGGGGAGGGAGCATGTCTGAACAGCTGGCCCAGTGTAAGCTCTTCCACACCATTAGTACCATCACAGTTGGGGGAAGAAGAGTCCTCAAGCATGTCTGGCTGCCATGACAGATTCTGCTGGCTGGAAATGGTAGTTAAGGTGGTCTGTCAGTTCAGGAATTGAGCACAAAAGAAAAATTGGAATCAGCTGGGCAGAAACCCTCTGGCAACTCTGTGGGTCAGAAATCTGTGAGGTAAGAACGTGGAGATTCACACAGTAACAAGGAAAGCAGGAACCACAGGACATAGGCAGAAAGTGAAGGAGAGCTTAGAGTCTGGAGAATTATTTTGCATCTTCCTCAAAGTGATTGTGGTGGTTTGATCACAGAGACAAAAGGCCTCAGTTAATCATGCCTTAAATATAGCATCCATCAAAGATGCAGGCTCAGAGAAATGAACACCCGTCCCAACACTTAGGCAGGCCAGTAAAAAATCATTGAGATTGGTGGGAAATCAGGGTGGCTGCCTGCAAAAACAGCACAACTTAAGCAAGAAGGGAACAGCAGACCTTCAAGCTCTAGGTACAGTGGCCCTGTGGATTGAGTGCTAGAGTGTCTGATCTGGGCAACTGCTCTGATGTTTTTTCTTCACTTTTCTTCATGTCTTTTCTGCAGTTTTTGTTTCTGTATCAATACCATCTTCTGTTTTATTACTTTTCTACTTTTTAAATTCTTGATCTCATTCTTTTTATATATTCTGCTGTTTGTTGGTCTTCTCTTTTCCCTCACTAATTTTCCATACTCCCCATTCTATCTTCTCTTATTTTACCTTTGCTTCTGTCTTCTCTTCTTCTTCACCTTTCATGCAATATAAAAATAATAAATGCCTGTACTTCTAAAATAGAGAGGAGGAACAGGCCGGTGCTGTCATGACAGATTCTGCTGGCTGGAAATGGTAGCATATTTATGGTCATCTTGGGGTGACTCCCAGGAGATGTGTGCTCAGAGGATTCAAAAACTTGACTACAGATATGCAAGCAGGCTCTGAAGCCTCAGAGTTCCTCCATTCCATCTTACACCTCTTTCCCCCCGGCCTCACATTTACCTCCATGGATACCTTATCAAAGCTCCTCAACACTAATTATTTTTTCATTTTTCATTTTTCTTTTTTTTTTATGTATTTAGTACAGGGTCTACGGGGTCTATGGGGCCTTACTACACAGATCGGACTAGTAGTGATCTTCTGGTTTTCAGCTCAGCCCTCCAACTGCTGGGATTACAGGTGAGCAGCACCACGCCCAGTCTCAATCAAGGTCTCAGCCCGCCCTGGGGGTAGGGCCAGACTCTCAGGCCTGGAATGCTGGCCACTGAACTCTGCCTAAGCAGGCCAGCCCTTTTAACAATAATTCTTCCCTCCAACTATAAAAGACCTTTAACAGAGTCTGACCCCTTGTCTAATTTTTCTCACCTATTGCTATCTCTCATGGACTTACTCCTTTCTTTCTTCTTTGTCCCCCACTCTTCCCTCCCCCTCTCCTCCTACATCACTGGATAACTGATAATAACAATATAGTATAGAATGGTAATGATGAACCCTTCAGAGCCTTCAAGAACAACAACTAGCCAGCTGCAGCATGTATGCGACTGGTTCATCACTGAGGGTATACATTATAAAAGGTCCTGATAAGGAATGAAGGTATAAAAACAAGGTTTATCATATAGTGCTATGTATGATCAAAAGTGTTGATGCTGGGGTCTGGGAGATAGCTCAGTAGAATAAGAGCTTGCCTGGCAAGGACAAGGGCCTGAGTTCAATCCCCGGTTCTGCCAAAAATTAAAAAAAGAAAAAAATTATTGATGCTGCTATAACCAGGAGAAATTCTCCCCCAACAAGATAGCAATAAAGTACAAAAAATTACATTGAATAGCAGAATACTGTATCTGGACCAATAGTACAACAAAACACATCTCTGGAAAGCAGAATGTAACTAACAGGGGGCCAGGGAGATGGCTCAGTGGAATAAGAGCTTCCCTGGCAAGCACAAGGGCCTGAGTTCAATCACCAGTTCCTCAAAAACAAAAATAAAAACAAAAGAAGGTAACTAACACTTCCTCACATCAACAATAGCCCCTCATCACTCTATTTGACTTTAATCCTCAGAGCAAAGGGCATTGAAGAAAGAAATAAGAGAGAGAGACAGAGAGATAAGTTCATGGAAAAACAAAGCAACAAAAGGCTCTCCAGGTCTGCAACTCTCCCAAAGTATATTCAAGGAACACCAAAAAAGAGAAGAGCAAACTAGATAGCAGAGTTGTACAAAACAATTAAGGAAGAGGTAAATCACTTGGTGCTTCCAAAGAGAATATAACATAAAAGATAATAGAACATACAAATTAATCAATGTGAATATAATAAAAAATTGTAATAGCTGAGAAACATTGCTCAAGATATGAATGCTAATTTACCAAAGATACACACTACAAGAAAATGTGCCAGCCTAGTCTTCTAAGGTCAATTAAGACTCAGGACACATGAGAACTTGTACTGTTACATCATGTACCTCGGTAGTGTCCCAAATTTTCTGATCAAGAAGATTATGGGGCCAAAGAGGAAAGAGATCGATGATGTAGAGTGTGCCTAAGGAGAGTCACATGGGGAGAAGACACTCTCTCAAGCTTTCACAGAGAGCACAATGGCCAAGCAATGGCCGTGACTCATCCACATGGCTGACACTGACCAAGGTTCTACAATCTGAGGTACAGGATCTCAGGATAAATCCTGAGGGCATTTCACTGACCTTCTCAGACCAAAAAGCTACAACTCTTGTTGCATAGGTCCTGCTTTACCTTGGTCTTAACCATCCAGTAGAAAAGTATGAAGACGAAATATAGGAAGTAAAGCCATGCTGTTAAGTTGAGCTGTGGGGGACTCAGGTCAATAATTTCTGACCTTGCCAGTTAAACAGAAGACCCAATGCTATTATGGGCTACTGGACTCTTTTAGAATATTTGGCTGAGTTTACACACCTATAATATTCAAAAGCGGAACTTAGAAAACATGGGGTATGCCTATGAATGTCCATTTTGTATCTGTGTATTCAAAGTGGTTGGGATAGATATATAGTTGCATTCTCTTAATGAATAGAATGATTTATTCTAATGGTGTTTGTAAATAGGATCACAAGTCCGCATCTTGTACAGCAATTAACCACTAAGAAGAATATATGCAGTGTATTATTTGTTGAAACTGTACTTCTGATTGGATTTGAAACTGTCTCATTGCTATCTGTTTATCAATAAAACTTTGAAAAAAAAGAAAATGTGCCAGAAAGAAATATTAAAGGTGGGCCAGCCAAATAGATCAGTGGATTAAAGCACCTGCAAGTAGGTGCAGGGCCCAGGGATTCGATCCCAGGGCCTACCATGCTGGCCCTGCCCCAGGGGTGTGCTGAGATGGCAATTGAGACTGGGTGTGGTGGTGCATGCCTGTCATTTCAGCTCTTGGGAGGTAGTTCTCTTAATTTACCTTGCTAAGCAGCCATCCTTTCTTTTTCTCTCTAGTGCCCATTATTCTTTTCTTGCTGTTGTTTAATACTTCTGTAGCTTCCCAGTCAGGTTCTGCTTTCCGGGCAGGCCTCATTGTATGCAGAAGCTGTGGTGGGGGATGACCTGTGTCCTCCTGCCTCCTGCCTCCAGTGGGTGTTGGATTTGGGAATAACTTCCGTCAGAGAGTCACCACTGCCATTGGGTTTCTTTTAGCCTAAAGGCTAGACCTAGAGTTGGATCGCTTTTATCTTTCCAGTGAAATAAATGGTTTTTCAACTTAAAAAAAAAAACCTTCAGAAAAACCTATGTCAATAAGGTGCCAGGACACAAAATAAACAAACAAAAATCAGTATTATTTTTGTACACCAATGATGGACTTACTAACAAAGAAAATATGAAAATAATGTCATTCTAAAAAACATGAAAATAATTAAATTCTTACGAATCAACCAAGATATTATGGGTCTTTACATAAAAAACAACAGAAATCCAAAAGAAACAATGAGAGATTAAGATATATGTAAATATATTCCGTATTCCTGGCGAGGCAAAACCTATGTTGTCAAAAAGGCCAAATTTCCAAGGGTGATAATACAGATTTAGTGCAATGCAAATCAAAATGCAGGAGCTGGCGAGATAGCTCAGTGGTCTAAAGCGCCTGCTTAGGCAAGCTTAGGCAAGCATGCAGGGACTTCAGTTCGATCCCCAGCACCACATGCCATGCCAGCCCCGCCCCCAGGGTAGGCTGAGCTGACCATAAAAGAAAATAAAGAAATAAAGGAAACATTTAAGTAAATAAATACATAAATAAATATAATAAAAAAATAAAATTCATATCAAAATGCAACAGCATTCTGCACAGAATTAGCTTAAATTCATGTATAACAAGAAGCAACCAAGAATATCAAAAGCAATGTGGCAAATAAGAGCTAAACAGGGCATCAGAGTACCTGCCTTCAAGTTATATTACAAAGCTATGGGATTGAAAAAATGTAACCACAATATTGGGAAAAAATAGACATCTAGAGCAACCCAGTAGAAGAGAGGAGGGAGAAACAACCCAGACACACTCAGAACCTGATCTTTGACAAAGAAGAGAAAACACAAGCTGGAAGAAAGCTGGCCTCTTTAGCAAATAAGGCTGGAAAGACTGCTATCGACACGCAGATGATTGGAGTTAGACCTGTGTCTTTTACCATGTAGTAAACTGATATCAAAATTGATCAGAGACCCAAATATATAAAAGAAATTTTGAACACATGAAATAGGTAAAATTCTTGCTGTCACAGGCATAAGCAAAGACTTTCTGAAAAGAACACCAATTCTACAGGAAATAACAAAATGAGTCTAAAATTGGAACTATTATCAAATTTTAAAAAAGCCCAGTTTCTTCACAGTAAAAGAAACAACTGACAGAGTAAAGAGAGAAAGTACGTGTGGAAAAAATGCCAATTATACATTGGACACAGGAGGAATATCTATTATCTAAAGAACTCAAAATTATTTGACACCCAAAACAAAAGACAATAAAAAAAATGGGTACCTGAAATGGATGCTTCTCAGAAGAAATAATACAAGTGGCCAGTAAGTAGACCAATAAGTAAATAAAAATATGTATTAAGTATTTCTGGCCATCAGAAAAATGCAAATTAAAATAAAACTGTTATTTCAGCTTATACCAGAAAGAAGTCAAACAGCAATCAAGTAACAACAAATACTTGCAAGACTTGTGGAAACAAAGAAGCTTTTTCTATGTTATTGAAGGAAGGTAAACTTGTACAGCTATTATGGAAATCAGTATGGGGAGTCCTCAAAAGAAAAAAAACTAAACTAAACTAAAAATAGGAATCCTCTTGGCCCAGTTAGTCCCCCTGTGGACATCTCTACAAAGACCAAGAGATAAGTTCATAAAAAAACAAAGGAACAAAAGGCTCTCAAGGTCTCCAACTCTCCCGAAGTATGTTCAAGGAACACCAAAAAAGGGAAGAGCAAACTAGATAACAGAGCTGTACAAAACATCACAGGTAAAAGATATCACATTACAGTGACTTAGGCATGTCAACATTTATAACAGCACAATTCACAGCAGCTAAATATTGGAAGCAATCGGTAGGCCCATCAAATACAATTGGGTAAATAAAATGTAATATATGTACCTACGGGAATACTACCCAGCTATAACAAAGTATAAAGCTGAATTATTTGCAGAAAGATGAGGCCATGTCAAAAACATAATGGTAAGTGAAATAAATCAGGCAAACAATTTCAAATAGCATCTGACTTCTCTCATATTAGAAATCCAAAGTGTAAACAAAGGAAACAGAAAAAGGAAAGATAAATAAATGGATGTAGAACTTTTAGGAATGGAAAGGGGACTAAGAGGCAGAAGGCAGCACAAGAGTAGGGGAAGTGAATGCAAAAGGAACTGAGATGGGTCACCTATAGGCACCAAGTACCCACATGAATGTAATCATCATGTATCACAAACAGGAATTGAAAACATGTATGAAATAGAGGAAGGAGACATAGAGATTGAATGAGAGGAGGGGAATGAGAGGAAAACAAATCATGATATATTAAGTACATGTACCTATGCATCAACTTCTCTTATTTTTTAGTCAGGAATCAAACTCTGGATCTTGCACTTCCTGGGCAGGTGCTTATGCCCCTGAGCTGTATTCCTGGCCTGTACCTACTTCCTTAAGATGAATTTAAAATCATACACCTGGCTGGAGTGATAGTTCTGTGGTCTAAGCACCTGCTTGACAAGTGCAAGGGCCAGGGTTTGATCCCCTGTACCACAAGCCTTGCTGGCCCAGGTTCCCTGGCATGCCGTGCATGCCCCAAGACTGGGCATGGTGGTACCTGCTTGTAGTCCCAGCTCTGGGGAGGTTGGCACAGGAGGATTACTATGAGTTTGCACTGCATAGTGAGATCCTGTATAAAATAAAATTTTAAAATAATAATAACAAATAAATAAAGTTGTATACTATGAGTGTGTATTAATAAAAATAAATAAAATACCATGCAAGAAGAGGAAAATGAAATCCCATGTTAAGTCAGTCTAGTTTTTGAATGATAATTATGTGAAAAGTTATATTTCAAAATTATTATAAAATTAGTCCACTTATTGTTCCAAATAAGTGATTGGAAGATCACGATCCAATTCGTCCAGTTGCTGCTTACACTTAGTTTCAATGGGCCAAGGTCAGATGAGTGTATTTACATAACAATGTGTGTCTTGCATTAATTTCTTTCCTTTTGGCCACTTAATTATTGTGCGCAGCTCCAACTCCATCCTTCATTTTTCCTCTTGTGATCCTGCAGCTGGTTCTTTCAGCATGACACTGGGCTTTGACAGCTGAAGGTAAAGTAGGCTGTTGCATTAAGAAAGGGATTCTTTCCCTGGTTCTGTGTGTGTGTGTGTGTGTGTGTGTGTGTGTGTGTGTATGTGTGTGTGTTTCAATTGTTCTTGTTGGCATCTGTAATTCGTTGCCAGGTGAAACGACCCCCCCCCCCCCGGGGCTTATGTGCCCAGCTGATTCCTGAGATACTTAACAGGCAATTCCAGCAACACCCACTTTTCGCAGCCTTTTGCCGGGTTTCCAGTGGTTTCGCACCCCCAGCCTAGCCTGCGCACTACTGTGAGCTTCTCCACTGGGCCGTGATGCACAGCTCACTCCATCTATCAAGTGTGAGGATGGAGTGGTTGGTGCCTGTGGCAGGTTTGGTCTTCTCCTTGCTTCTCTGCCTCGGCAGAGTATTGGCTGCCACCTGTCTGTCTCTACTCTTACCCCATATCTAATCGCTCTTTATTCCCTTTCTTCATGACCTTTAGCAATGCCTTCCACTTTGTCACTACTGAATGGTTTGGGGCAAATGAGTATTAGTAACAATATGTAAGGAAATTGTTAAAATGCATTTGTGCAATGGACCTTGTCTTCTAGCGTACTTAGAATGTGCTTTACCACTTATACCATCACTATTATTAGTCACTGAGCCAAACGATGAGAGGTCATGCTATGAGAACTAGGATACACTTTCTGGTCAACAGCTGTGAGGTGGCCTCCACCCTCAGTCATCCTTTCAGCCACCAGTCCACCTCCCAGCTATGCAGAGGAGCACAAAACGGGTTTCCCAGCCCAAAAGAACCTCTCAGCCTACCAACAGACTCACGAGCTAAATAAAATGAGTGTTATATTAAGCCACATTTTTTTGAGAAAGGTGAGTGTCATACATCGAAAACTAACTGATACAAATACACAATTCATTATTTTATTTCCTAAAAGGATAAAAAGTGAAAGGTTGATTTTTTTTTTAGTTTGATATAAGAAAAACCTTGAAATTGAGTCTATAAATAATGAAAGCTTTGTTTAGAGAAAGTCTTCTGTGAAAACGTAAATTTAGGGCTGGGGAGATAGCTCACTAGAATAAGTGCTTGCCTGGCAAACACAGGGTCCTGAGTTCAATCTCTGGTACCACCGAAAAAAGAAAAGAAAATGTAAATTTGTTTAACCAACCTAATTTTCACTAAATCTTTTTTGTTGTTGTTATGGTTTGTGTCTAGTTGTCCCCCCAAAGCCTCATGCTGTCATGGGGTGTGGACTTCTAGAATTTGTGTTAACTCATGATCCACTGGGATTATGTGTGATCCAAGGCTGGGATTATGGGTCTTAATACTGCTGGGATTATCCATAGGTGGGTAAGTAC
>NW_004524604.1:12941600-12961359 GCF_000260255.1 Octodon degus | reverse complement strand
TCTGCTATGTGCTGCTCTGCATTGGACCCAGCTGAGTATGGACTGAAACCTCCAGTAACTGTGAGCTAAGTAAACATTTCCTTCCTTCATTTTGAGTGTCGGGTATTTGTCCCAGCAACGAGAGAAGAGTAACTAAGACAGTTGTTATTGTTGTTTTTTAATGTATTTGGTACAGAGTTTCAATATAAAGCTTGGACTCATAGTGATCCTCCTGTTTTCAGCCTCCCCAGTGCTGAGATTGCAGGCATGTGCCACCTGTCCTGGTCTTCGTGGCCCACTCAGCTCGCCAGGGGGTGGGCCCAGTGCTGCATGTGCTGCCAGGAAATTGAAACCTGGTCCCTGCATTTGCCTAAGCAGGCGCTTAGTTGCTAAGCTGTCTTGGTGGCCCTAAATCTTTATTTCCTTTTTCTTTTTTTTTTCTTCAGCACTAAAGGTTGCCCCTTTTTATATTTTATTTGGAGACACATTGGCTTGCTAAGTTACCAAGTTGTCCAGGCTGAGCCCTGGCTTTCCGTACGTCATTAAAACAAAGCAAGAATTAAGTATCTGAAGTATTCTACTCTCTTTTAAAATGGTTTTGTCTATTGAAATAAGTAAAATAATGAAAATTTTGTCAAGGATCATTAGAACAATTTAAAATATGTTCTAAATTATAAGAGAATTGCATAGAATTCCCAAAGAACCTTTTAGTTTCATAGAACAGAAACACTGTATTATTATGTGACATGATTTTACCAATAATGTAATTGTATTTCAGAATAATTTATGAAACTAACACTGTATCCTTCCATCAATTCAAAATTTTACTATAACATCAAATTAAATTATAAATTATTTCCACTTGTAAGAATGGTTGTACCACTAACACGACACAGTAAAAAATTGAGATTTTCAAATAATTCTGTATGTTTTTCTATTTATTATTGAATGTGCTGTCTAATGAAGGCATAGTCCATACACATGGGAATCATTATAGATTCTTTTTTCCCTTTATGTTCAATGTGTGTCACCCAAAGTCCTATCCAACTTTAGACTATGCTTTGTATTTCCATCCGACTGCCAATACTTAAACATTTAGCACCCACTGTCCTTTTCATTGCTGAATACTTCCCCATCTGGCTCCTGATCAATTCCTCCTTGTCCTAACACATTCTCAACATGGCAGGGCCCTCTCCCTTCTGTACAGTATGTCACTCATCTTCCTATCTCTGTCCATGGCTACACCCTCAGGTTACTGCTCTTGTTCTGAGATAAAGGAAAACACATGTCTGTTGACACTCAAGCTACTATGTTTTCCTCATCTTCTATCACTATTTTTCTTCACTTGACTTTATACTTCTCTCCATTTGGTTTCTCTTTCTCTATATAAGTTTTTGGCAGCTCTTGTGATTCTGTCTGGGATTTATTCTATTTTCTCAATATTTATATCCATATCTATATCCATATATATGCAGAAAAATACTAATTTTTCATAAAACATTTATCACCCTTGTTCTGAGTTAGTTATTGGGAAATACACAATTATTAGCAATATAGTCACTGTATTGTTCCACAGAAGCCGAGACTTATTAATCCTATCTATTACTTTCACTATCCCTGTAGATGCCTTAACTCCCAGTTTCTAATAACCACATTTTACTATTTCTATGCAACATTTTTAGATTTCACATGTTAGTTAAATCACATTATTTGTCTCTCTACTTTTGACTTAGTTCACGTAACAGATGTGATCTAAAGTCATCCATGTGGTCACAAATGACAGAATTTCCTGGTTTTTTTGTAAATAAAAGATATTCTATTATTTATATACATTCATCCATTGAAGGACACACAAAATATTTTAAGTTACCTGGTCATTTTATTACTAAAAACTTGCGTAGCACATACTTAATAATTTATGCATGATAAACATAATGTCAAAGAAAGGATTTTCTAAAAATTATAACAATATATTCTCATTACAACCCATAGATTATTTACATAAAGTCTTCAAATAACCATGCAATATTCAATAAACTGGTATCAATATCATATATTTGAGATTCTACTAAAAGAAATTTTGGGATAAATTTATGGTGATTAAATATACGGGTTTTGAAACCAAAAAGTTTTGAAGATAAAACAGACTTTCCATATGCATCTATAGCAAGTTTCTTAGACTGCAAACTTAAATTCACTTACTTTACTTACAGCTAGAACTAGAAAATAAAATAGTTCTGTTAAGAATTTCTTTTTGCTTTTTTTTTGTTTTGTTTTGTTTTTTTCTGAACCAGGGATTGAACTCAGGCCCATGCGCTTGCCAGGGAAGCACTTATTCCACTGAGCCATCTCCCTGGCCCCTAGAATTTCATTTTAGTCATATAGTTAATGCTTGTTAAAATGCTGGAAACTAACAAATACCCAATAAATGATCATTCAAGCAATCACTTTATTTTCTATCTTCATTTTCTTTCTCTATGCACTGATTATCTTTTCTACCTTGGTTTAAATAAAGTCTGACATGGCAAGCAGAAAACAAGTAAGGCACACAATAGTGTTAATATTGAAGCACAATTTTTAGAACACTGCTGTGCAACTACACCTAACCATATTGAAACATGCCAGGAGGTAAAGGAATGTGCAGGAAGATGAGTAAGAGTCATCCCTGGAACTGGACACAGTATGTATAAGAAAAGGATTTTTTTCTTTTTGCCTGTAAGTCAGTGTCTTACACAAAAGGGGGAGCTAGAAATGAAATAAAAAGTCCAACACTTTTCAATTCCTAAACAGGCCAGATTCCAAAGGGACAACATTTTCTGTAGTGACCAGGTTGCTGGTACAGAAACAGATGGAAAAGAGAGGAAGCCGTTCTTAAAGAGAGATTATTACACACATCTGTTTAGTGATCACTCATGTATCTTTTTAAAAAATATTCACTGTAGAGCCTGAGTTCTCTCCTTGCAATTTTTATCTTCCTTTAGTTTGTCTACATTTCCTAAAGACTCAACATAATAAATTCCTTTAAAAAAATGATCTTTCATGATGGAGATAGCCCCCTCAGGTACTCTGAACATTAGATTTATGGGCACATGGGTCGTTTTCTCATCACCCTCCCAAGGTCCCTCCACTTCAATTCCAGTTGTTCACATCCTGTTTCAAGAGACACCCTACAGGGTTGATCACATGCAGGAAAGCCTGTTTTAAAGTCTTTTATTTATTAGGAAAGTTCTCTTTCAAAGTCCTGGCATTAAAAAGAAGACTCTAGGGTCCCATGACCACAATAAATGTGCTGGCCTTCCTCTACAATCAAATGGGTCTTCATCATTCTTTCAATTCATCCTTCTATTTATCCTTCCTTCTATTTTACAAATCAAAAAGAAATTGAAACCTGAGGGCCTCCAAGGAATGCTGGTTCACAACTTTTTGTGATGCAATTTTACATTAATTTTAGAATTTTATTATTTTAAATGTAATAAATCTCCTACTTTATATGCCTCATTTTGACATTCGTAAATATTGGCTCCCCTTTTGTATTAAAATCTTGTGAATAATCTTACACAATATTTTGTCAATTAAACAGGGTTTGTGATTAGAGAAAAAGCAAAAATTTACAGGTCACACATGAGCTCCAACTCATAAACATATTCCATTAAGTCTCTCAGAAAAATTTAAAATAATTTCACTTTGTTTCCAGCATTTTATAAATCACAATTTTATGCTGAATCTGGGTTTCCTACTTCTTGTGAAATACTGGAAAGTCTCCCAATTCTGGATCAACCTCTCTATGTGAAAACCATGAGTGGAAACTCTGAAGGAGGCTTGTGTTTTACAGTTCAACAGTCTCTATGACCCTACTATCTTTCAGCCATCCCACTGCATTCATTGACATTAGCCTGATGACATTTCTGCACCTAGATTTGTAATGTATGTCTATATTAACACATGTACACGAACACACACACACACACAAACACACACACACACAAAGACTACATCTGAGGTCTCAAGTATGGGAATATACTTCTCATTTATATATATATATTTTTTTTTCCATAATTTTATTGAAAAACAAATAGCAATGAGAGAGTTTCAAATCAAATTAGTAGGACAGGTTCAATAATTAACACATTCCATACTCTTTTCCTAGTGGTTATTGGCTGTACAAGATGCAGACATGATATCCTATTTATAAACACTATTAGAACAAATCACTCTATTCATTAAGAGAATGTAACTATATATCTATCCTAATCATTTTGAATACACAGATAAAAAACGGACATTCATCTGTATCCCATTTTTTGTTTAGTTCCATCATTTGAATATTATAGGTGTGTTAACTCAGCAAAATATTCTAAAAGAGTCCAGTAGCCCATAATAGTATTGGGTCTTCCGCTTCACTGGCAATATCAGAAATTGTTGACCTGAGTCCCCTACAGTTCAACATAACATCATGGCTTTACTTCTTATACTTGGCTTTTATAATTTTCTGCTGGATGGTTTAGACCAAGATAAAGCCAGACCTATGCAACAAGAATTGTAGCTTTTGGGTCTGATAAGGTCAGTGAAATCCCCTCAGGATTTATCCTGAGATCCTGTACCTCAGATTGTAGAACCTTTGTCAGTGTCAGCCATGTGGATGAGTCATGGCCATTGCCTGGCCAATGTGCTCTCTGTGAAAGCCTGAGAGAATGTTCTGTCTCCATGTGACTCTCCTTAGGCACACTCTACATCATCGATCACTTTCCTCTTTGGCCCCATAATCTCCTCGATCAGAAAATTTGGGACACTACTGAGTTACATGACATTACAATACAAGTTCTCATATGTCCTGAGTCTTAATCAACCTTGGAGGGCTGGGGCCAAAATGTTGGCTTTCCTTGCAGCCCTCTTTTTTCTCTAATTTTGGTCTGCAAACTTAGGCTGTTAACCCTCCAGAAGAGAAGCTTATTGTTATTACCACACAACCTAGGCTGCTAAGCTTAACCTCACTATCTGTCTGAATATCAAACATCTTAGGCATAACATAGAGCAGGTATTTTTCATCAAATATTGATATGTTAAATTTTAAGTCCCTACAGAATATGATGAAAAAATATTTAAAAATTAGAATATATTTTAAAAATAGGCTTAAAGAATTATATACTTCTAATGTTTACATAAAAGTCCAAAAATCTCACCATATACAACCTTGAAGCAGGACAGACCCACAGTATTCCTTTTCCTGTCTCCTGCCTTCATTCACCACCCCCTTCTTTTTGAACAATCATCTACCTGAGAGATAGAATGGCAGCAACTGGCATGACATGATAAGCAGTCCATATTCAGAAGACCAGCATGTCATGTATGGGAATATATTTCTGAATGTTTTTCATACCATATACCTTTTTCTCAAAAAGATCACCTGGTTTAAAGAGAAATTAATTCTCCAAAAAATTATATCCATATTTTCAGTTTCAGTGGTATGCTTCTAAGTAGAGTAGAGCTCCAACTTCATGCCAAGTCAAAATTTAGACATGTGCAGATACGTTCAGTGGCCTTAAGAGGTAAAACTGCTGGACATATACTTACACTCTATTTATAAGAAAATATAAAATAGAATATCAAACCTTCCACAATGATTCCAACCCTGTTTTTGTTGTTGTTGTTTTTATATATTGCACCCCAAAAATGGTTAGAATTGTTGTGTGAGAGCCACTGAGATAGCTCAGCAGACTGATAGCCTGCTTAGGCAAGCACCAGGACTGGGGTTCAATCCCCAGCACTACATGCTGCACCAGCCTTGTCCCCAAGTGCACTGGGCTGGCCACCCAGCACTGGAGAGTCTGAAAACAGGAGGATCATTACTAGGCTCAGCTGCATAGTGAAACCCTGTACCAAATACAGAAAAAAGATAGATAGATGGATAGATAGATAGATAGATAGATAGATAGATAGATAGATAGATAGATAGAATTGTTGTGTGGTAATGACACTAAGATGGAAAGCAATGTCTAAGTAATTTTTTTTTCAGGTCCTATTAACTTTTGCCTTGAGCCAAAGAAAAGGAAGGAAAATATGTAGAAACCAAAAGACATAGTTCTTAAAAGCCTTCTCTTGAACAATGAGACATTGCTCTTACAACCCTCTGCCAGAATTTAGACCTATAATTTTAATTTATTCAAAGACATATTCTCTATGGATAAAATATGTATGTTAATCATATAAAAGTAGTTAAATGCATTCAGTAAGATGGCCAAGTGGATAATCCTGAGAGTTGAAAAGGACACCACAGCATGTGAAAATTAAAAAATGATCAATTTGACTGAATAAACATTTGAAACTTGTGCATGGCTAAACATTCAAATAGAATCTATTTGCAATTGCAAATCTATTCATACTATCGTATGTGAAAGCATCTTTATCATATAAGGTGGTCTTATGAACTCTTATAACAGTAAGATTTATATAAATGGGCTGGGGATATAGCTCCTCAGTCTAAGTGCCTGCTTGGCAAGTTCAAGGACCCGGGTTTGATCCCCAGTACTGCATGCCATGGAGGTGTGTGGTTCATGCCTGTAATTCAAGCTCTAGAGTGGCTGACACAGGAGGATTACCATGAGTCCGAGCTGCATAGCAAGACCCTGTTTTATATAAATAAAGAAATGATTTCTTAAAATTATAACTTTGTATAAAGATATGCAAAGGACACACATAGATGGCTCATGAAAGATATCCTAATCACAGGAAATGCATTAACAAATGTTTAATGTCATTCATTACTGAAAAAAATGTAGAAGTAAATATGAGACTTTTTAACATTTTATTAGCAAGTGCTAAGAAATCATGATATCTGTATAAACTATTATATGTAAAAATTGCCACAACTTTGCTAAAAGAAAATTTGACAAGTATGAAATGTTAATTTTTATTGTCTTCAGTTCAGCAACTCTTCATCTAAAAATGCAAAGATATATGTAAAATATTCACTGGACTCTTGATCTATTAATAGAAAGCTGAAGTAAAAACAATCTCCTACTAGTAAACCAAAGTAGAAATTTGACACTTATAGAAGAGAATGTCACAGCAATTCTGTGAAAGCAGCGTAGCTCAGGGAAACTTACGGGCAGAGCAAAATGACTAACATTGATTGGTGTAACATGTATGCTAATATATACAGAACATTTGTTTAGAAATTAAGTCTTTACAAAGGTTGTCCACTAAAATATAAATAGTAGTCATGTGGATTTTAATTGTTTTATCTTTTTGTCTTCAGGTCTTCAGTTCTTTCAAAGTCACATTTTGTATGATACTCAATTTTGTAATTAGCATAGTATACTTTAAAAGTCAATCAAACAAGGCAACAGTTGAGGAACTGCACATCCTAGTTCCAGACTTACACTGCAAGTGTCAACTCAAGCTTGCCTAGTATGGCCATTATGAAAGGCAGTATGGAGCTTCCTCAAAAAATTAAAAATAGAACTATTGGCATGATCCAATTATCTCTCTCCTCGGAGTATATCTAAGCAAAATAAAATTAACACACCTATGTTCATTGCAGCATTACTTACAATAGTCTAGACATGGAACAAACCTAAGTGTTTATGCAATGACAAATAAAGATATTATGACAGAGGATTGATAGATCACATTCTTAGACTTGTCTGATACAATTATATCCTAATAAGCTCTTTATAAATTTATAATATCTTGCATAGAAATGCCTTCAGTTTATTCAACGAATGGATCATCATGGCTTTACTACACAATACCTTGCAACATCGAATATTTACCCTTACAATCAGATAGCTGACTGCGAGCTGCAGGCTTGTGCTATTGCCCAGCAACAAGATAGTATGATAGTATGAATCACTTCTAGCCTAAGAAAAGAATGAATTCAAAATTTGAGTTATGGTTCTTAATGAATCAATATCTCTTTCTCATCATAAAATCAACAGCTCCTAAGATAAGCTATTAAAGAAGGGACTATCAGCATATGTGTATCATATATAATGGAATCGGGTTCTGCCTTTTACAAAAGAAGACACTTCCTGTATGTATGCTAAAGGAAATGAACTGGACAGAAAAATATTTCATTATCTCATTTCCAAGTAGAGTCATAAAAAATCAAATGCAAAGAAAGAACAATAGTTACCATGAGTATTTAAAAAAAGGGAAAAATTGAGGAGATATAGGTCAAAAGGTACAAATTTGCAATTATGTTGGATAAATTAGTGTAAAGATATGATGTACAGTACAACAATTACTGGTAATAGTATTGTATTATACGTTAAAAAATTTGCTGGGAATAGGTATTAGGTTCTCTTAACACAAGAAGCAGCTATGGCAAAGGACAAATATATTAACTCGCTTGACTGAACTAATCATTTCATGGTATATATGTAGAGCAAACATCACCTTATGCCCTTTAAATGTATGTAATAAAAATGAATAAATATAAAATATTTAAAAGGCTTGGAAAATACTGGGCAGGATGCTACAGAGAGAGAGTGGTGGTCCACAACAGAGATGTTAGGCACAACACCATCCAGCAGAAGCAACAGAAATACCTGGCAGCATGAATGCCCTGTGGAAAGGGAGCAGAAAGCACTACATGCAGGTAACATAGTCAGAAAGTGACAGGAGAAGAGAACAAGCATAAGTGGCTGAGGTGCCAAGGAGCATCCCTGTAGGAGTGCCTCAGATCTCATCACACACAAGTCGTGTAGCGCCATGAACAGTCAGACATTGCAATCAGCAAAGTCTAACATCTAGATGAAAGAGCTTAAGTAAAATCTACATGAAAGAGTCTTTAAAGAACAGAAGATTTCTGTAAGAGAGTCCACTTTTTTAACCAAACAGATGTAAACTGAAGAAATATAGGTAGATCTATTTTCATGCTTCTAATGATAATATGTGCATTTGTATACATTGCTCTTGTGTCTGTATTTTTGACTCATAATTTATTTGCTCTATTTTAGCTTTGCTTCCAGATGAAATTCAGAATTTATATATTTTTTGATGATCTCAATATATACTGCCTATAAACTAAGACCACTTTATGAGGCCAAGTGATAAAACCCATTTTCATGTTCTATATTGTAATGTATGATCATATAAGTATAGCCAAATCACACTCAAATGCAAGAGGTCAGTAACTTAGCAGTCTTCATGAAAAATATGGATTTAATTTGGGAAAATGTAGGAATTTTGTAATTCACAAATGTAGGAATTTTGTAACACACAATTACACTTTTATGCATCTAGGCACTCAAAGTCCAAGTAATCATTTACATCTTACAATTTCATTTCCAAATCCCTATAAATTTGTTATCTATCCAATTAACTGATTTTTTAAAATGTCAACCACAAGATTATCAGCCAAACAGCTCAGCAAAAGAAAGAAGCCAGATTAAGCACCTGTGGAAAATCTTGATCATTGCTCAAGCTGGGTTATAACTGCACAAGAGTTATTTTGCCCTGTTTTACTTGAGGATGAATTTGAAATTATTCATAATAAAAATAATTTATCAAGAGTTTTTAACTACTCTTTAAAATATTGCATATCTTAGCACATGCTAATATCATCATTTTATATAATAGAGGAAAACTAAATTTCTCCTCTCCCTCTAGGCTAGCACTATATTCTCTCTCCAATTCAGTTGTTTGTTTGTTTATTTGTTTTGTTTAGCTAGATGCAGTTGAGAATAGTGTAAAATCATGCCCTGGTTTTAACAACCAATTTTATGAGATATCAGTATTATTACTTCCTGTTTGTCCCAAACAGTTGTAATTTATGCTTTCTTTTTCCAGTACAATCATTAACAAAACATATTTCAACTAATCCCTTAAATATAGCATAATCAATCAAACTAATATTGTTTACCATATGTATCCAGAAATATACATATGCGGTCATTTTTTAATTTATGCTTTTAATGAGTTTTTCAGTGTTCCACATGTGTGGAATTTCCATTCTAAATAAGTAATAATGCAACGTTCTTAGATTTATTTCAATATTAGATAAGTAATAGATAATCATAATTAGAGAACATGCTAATATTTTTAAGAAATCATCATTTATCTAAAATTCTGGATAGCCTACTTTTTTTCATAATTTTATTGAGAAACAAATAGCAATGAGACAGTTTCAAATCAAATTGGTAGGACAGTTTCAATAATTAACACATTGCGTTCATTCTTCCTAGCAGTTAATTGCTGTACAAGACATGGACATGATATCCTATTTACATACACTATTAGAACAAATCCCTCTATTCATTTAGAGAATGTGACTATATATCTATCCTAACCACTTTGAATACACAGATACAAAATGGACATTCATCTGTATCCTCTTTTTTTGTTAAGTTCCTCTATTTGAATATTGTAGGTGTGTAAACTGAGCAAAATATTCTAAAAGAGTCCTCTAGCCCATAATAGTATTGGGTCTTACACTTGACTGGCAATGTCAGAAATTGTTGACCTGAGTCCCCCACAGCTCAACATAACATCATGGCTTTATTTCCTATATTTTGTCTTCATAATTTTCTACTGGATGGTTAAGACCAAGGTAAAGCAGGACCTATGCAACAAGAGTTGTAGTTTTTGGGTTTGATAAGGTCAGTGAATTCCCCTCAGGATTTATCCTGAGATCCTGTACCTCAGATTGTAGAACCTTTGTCAGTGTCAGCCATGTGGATGAGTCACGGTCATTGCTTGGCCAATGTGCTCTCTGTGAAAGCCTGAGAGAAAGTTTTCTCTCCATGTGACTCTCCTTAGGCACACTCTACATCCTTGATCACTTTCCTCTTTGGCCCCATAATCTTCTTGATCAGAAAATTTGGGACACTACCGAGTTACATGATGTAACAGTACAAGTTCTCATGTGTCCTGAGTCTTAATTGACCTTGGAAGGCTAGGACCAAAAAGTTGGCTTTCCTTGCAGCCCTCCTTTTTCTCTAATTTGATCAGCAAACTTAGGTTGTTAAGAAGACAAGATTATTGTCATTACCATACAACTTAGGTTGTTAAGCTTAACCTCACTATCTGTCTGAATATCAAACATCTTAGGTATAACATGGAACAGGTATTTTTCATCAAGTATTGATATGTTGAACTTTAAGTCCTTACATAATATGATAAAAAAAAAATTTAAAAATTAGATTATATTTTTAAAAATAGGATAAAGAATTATATACTTATTTTGTTTACACATAAGTCCAAAAAACTAACCATATACAACCTTGAAGCAGGACAGTCCCACAATATTCCTTTTTCTGTCTCTTGCTTTCATTCACCACCCCCTTCTTCTTGTACAACCATCTACCTGAGAGATAGCATAGCAGCAACTGGCATGTCATGACAAGCAGCCTGTATTCAGAAGACCAGAATGACAAGCACTCCAAACATGAAAGGACTATTACAGATTACCAAAAAGACTTT
This sequence comes from Octodon degus, assembly GCF_000260255.1. NCBI lineage: Eukaryota > Metazoa > Chordata > Mammalia > Rodentia > Octodontidae > Octodon > Octodon degus. Next base: position 12,949,956 of record NW_004524604.1, on the reverse strand, counting down.
TTTTTTTTTTTTTTTTGTCAGAACCAGGGATTGAACTCAGGCCTTTGAGCTTTCCAGGGACTTGCCTACTCCACTGAGCTATCTCCCCAGCCCCTGGATAGCCTATATTTTATCAGGAAATCCCATCCAAACCCCATTCTGATCAGGACCTAGTTCTCATGCTTATCCCATTCAGCAACCTTGACTAAATCCTTTCCTTCTTGCACTGCAGCTTCCCAGAACATTTTCAGAATCCCTCTCCTTCTTATATAAAGTGTTCTCACTAGAATCAACATCACTCACTCTTATATTATGGTTGGATCAAGAGTAACACCCGAAACTCTCACGTGCTCAGAGGCAGGCCTTTGGAAGCTGAGTGGAACACGGGAACCGCATAGCTGGGGCGCTGTTGGGCAGAGGTCCTCCTCGCTGAGACACAGCACCAGATTGCACCAGTGTAAAGAAGGAGGTTATTACGGCTCCCAGTTACAACCCATGGCGGGCTGACTTCAAGGCAGAAGTAGCATGGCAGGAGAGTGTGACAGCAGTTGTTCACGGTTTGGCTGGCAGAAAGCAAAGCAAGAAGGGAGGAGCTAGGAATAGAGGCAGTCTTTCAACTTGTGGTGAATTAATTAATGGCCAATATGAGTGGGAATGCCCAGATGAACTGTTGGCGTGACTCTGGAGCAAGCAGACCCACCTGAGGAGCGGGCCGGAATGGCATAAAAGGAGAAAGGGCGGGGAAGAGTGCATCCTGCTGATTTCCTAAGCACAACGCCTGGTTTACCTAATCTGAACTGGGCTAATTTTGTTGGGGGAGGAGCTCGTGTCTTCATCCTGAGCCTTGTTTCTGTCCCCACTGCAGGTCCCTTGGCCTGCTGACACAGTTTATTCACCCCGTCGGCCCAGTCATTCTAGTTTCTGCATCTCTGACCTTTGGGTCTTCACCCGCAGACCCTTGATACAGACTCCCAGGAAACATTGCAGAGGGCTCTAGGCCCAGCCTGGACTTGTGGAGCACCTTGCTGAGAGATCTGGGCCTCAGTTCCTCGGAGCTCTTCTGCATGGACTGATCTTGGCACTTTTCTGGGTTTGACCTATTGTATGATTATTATAAAATAATCCCATAAAGTATGTGTCCTGTGCTAAATCTACTCCCTTGCAAATCACAGACTACAAAAGAGGTCAAGCCCTTGTGACCCCTGAGAGCAGCATTTTCATCTCCTTCCACTGGGATGCAGTCACCTTCCAAAAGTCTGCCTTCGAACAAAGACAAGTGTTGGAGCATTGTTTTTTAATCACATTATTTGATCTTCTATATTCCTCTTTAGGCAATTTGAGGACAAGAGCTAAGTCTTCACTCTTCACATCATATATCACATATTATTTAGAATTTATAATAGCAGTAGCCATACTATTTTAATTTCCAGGCTAAATATGAAGTTTTGTAGTCTAAAGATGCTCCTGCCCAAGCCTCTGGTTCACTAGGACTACAGAAGCAAGCCACCGTACCTGAACTCTAAGATCACTGAGAAACCCTCACGATTTTGATTTAATGATTTCTCATAAGGATAGCTGAATAATAAAACCATTTATCTATTTCTGAATTTAAAACACAGTAGGTTCCTGGTCATAACAAATTTGCCATTGGTGGGGATGTAGGGGTTTTGAAAGGGTATGAGTCCTGGGGGCAACTTAGTATGGTAGCAATACTTTGCAATCAGTTTTGTTATAAAACTAAAACTGTTCTAAAGATAAAGTATATTTTTTTAAAGAAAATTTAAAAGGACAACTTGATTAGAACATAACAAGTACAGCTATTGTTTGAATTTTCATAAAAATGTATATACCAAGTAAGTGATGAATATAATTCTTGACATAGGCCTTATTAGAAGTATTCTCATCTCCAAAGCTGACTTTGGATTTGAGGAGCTGTATCCTGAAAATTGAACATCAGGTCTTTGTACAATGTCAATTTTGCTTTATTTGGCTTTATAGATTCTTAAACAAATACAAAGAACGAGAGTTCTATTAACGTTTAGCCTTTTGGCAGCTGGGTACAGTGGAGTGTGCCATATTTTATTAAAGTTACCAGAACATTTAACCTGCTAAGACATGACAAAAGCATAATTTTTCATTCCCAAATATAAAAGTCAGGTGTGCAAATAATTTTAGAGCAGATTATTTTCTTGTGCCTACGTGTGCACATGCATTCACTCGTGTACACACACACACACACACTGAAGAAACATAATTACATTAATTATCAATGACATTCATATGTGAAAAGAGCAATAATCACTTTTTGGTTTAATTATTTTCATAAAACTATATTTGACTGTAAATGTTTTTTTTTATTTCTTAGGGATCATTCATTTGTTCTTTGTTCAACCAATAATTCATGATGTAACTGTCTGCTGTAGCTTAGAGATCGCATAGTTGCTCACAGCATATTTATCACTTTCAACAAAATCTAAAAGCTATCTCAAAGACTTTTGAAAACCAAAAATGAATTAAAAGTGAAACTTCTAATGCTTTCACAGAGAGAACACAATCCTTGCAGTGCTCGCTCAAACTGAAAACCTTATTCAAATCCACTTGTGATTAAACAATTGAACCTCCCATTTCAAAGTAATCTATCAGGCCTCCAGTCATATAGCAAATCACAACATGCTCAAAGAAAAACTATTGTTTCCATGTTGACAAAAATTACATCATTTTGGTCTTCTCCGAAATAATGTCATCATCTTGCACCAATGCATAGCTTTTGGGGTTGGAAGGAAATATATGGATCCCAGCCCAGTCAGCCAGATCCACTGAATCATCCCTAATAACAGTTGGATCTTGATGTCACAGCCAGACCTCACTCGGAGCCACAAAGACAATGTACTCAATTGCCAAAGAAAGAATACAAACACTGTAATGTCATTCAGACAGCAATAGGGAGTTAAACATAATTTTCCCTAAATTCTCTTACTAATATTAAAAGCAAGAATTTAGTCCTAAGCTCTACACAGAGGGAAAAAAACTGGATTTAATAAAATTTTAAATAAATTCCTTCCTTACAAAACTGTAAATAAATGTGTGGAGAACTGAAAAACATGATGGTAATTTTATTTTTACTAATAGTGTAGTCTCCACAGATATTTCACCATGACAATTCAACAGCAGTGGCATTTTGCTAATTTCTAAATAAGTTGGAAGATAAAGTGATTCCCTGAAAATATAATTGATCTTCCCCTCACTGCTGCATAAATAGTATTTGTTATAAAAGTTTAAAAGCCACATTTATGCATTAAATTATTAAAGCAAATATATTATACAATGCCTCCACATTGCATTGTTTTGCACGGGTTATCGTGGAACCCTCACCATTTATCATACATGTACTTCTGTCTTTTTTCTACTCAGAAGCACAGCATGAAAAAACTTCATTTCACATTGAAACATCACCGTGTGGAGCAGTGATGAAATGAGACACAGGAGGAGTTATACTCCGGTAAACAGTTGGTCTACGGGAATGATAGCATTTTATGCTGAGACTGATATATCAATTTTAAGTCCTAAGAGATGACGGATCTGAAAGCCAGAATGTCACTGGTGATGAACTATATGTATGTGAAAAATTACAGGTAACGTGACTAGGCCTGCTGGGAAGCCTCTCACCCAGGCCTGTTTTACAAACCAACACAGAATGCACTGGGTCCTCCTCCAGGGAGAGTTCCGATTAATTATTCCATATCACTGGTGGACAAACAGCATTTGTTTTGTCATAGACATCTAAAATGTGTTACTAAATAATCTAACTTCAGTGATGTTATAAATGCAACTAGAAATATATTTCACAGCTAGTGTTTCACTGTGCACACTTTTTATATGAAGAAAAAAGAGATGGCGATTTTAGGAGAAAAACTATTTCACTCACCCATCCGAGAAAAGCACAGACAACACCATTTTTCTTGGCTCAAATAAAAGAAGCAGCACCTAGTTTTGTTTTCTCCCACATTTCCGAAGTGCAAACTATTTCGCACTGTATATATAAACCGTAGAACCATTTTGAAAATATTTTCTTGATTAAAATAAGAAGCTGCAGCGCCACTGCTGGCAGCTACAGACACCTGGATATAAACTGACATTTCTCACACCCTCAGAGTGAAAAATAAATGCTAAAAATGTTATCTCTTTTTATGAATCTTAAACATTTTAATTCACGTTAGTATGTATGGAATTGAACTGGAAAATCCTACAAATATTAAGGAACGCTTTCTGAAGCGAGGCACAGTGTTGCACCAGTGTAACCCCCACACTCAGGAGGCTGAAGCAGAAGCAAAACAAGTTTGCCTCCAGCCTAAGCTACATAACAAGACCTTTTTTCAGAATTTAAAATTTAAAACGAAAAAAAGTGATGAGAAGCTCAATGCAAAGTCCCTGGGCTCAGTCCCCAGTAATGCAATAATAACAATAACGATATAATGAAGAGCAGGGTCTCTGTGCCTCAATGTTCTTATCTACAAAGTGGGTATAATATAATACTCAGAGGAATCATCAGAATTTACATCACATAGCAAATGTGGTATAAGAATTTTCTGCTAGTTGCTGTTATTCGTATATCTGCATGAATATAAAGAAGTTTTCAGAACAGTTCTGCAAATAGTAACTTGCTAACATGATGCAAAGTTGAACCAAGATAGTGTAGGAAAATAAATATACAGAAGAAAGCATCATACAAAGATGGAAAACTCACATGGTGAAATGTCACTGAGTTACTCCCCACTTCTAATATCCATAGAAGTATGCATGTGGGAAGAGATATAAGATTTAGAATCAAAATCTCTGCAATTGGCTTCCATTTCAAAATGTATTCATAACAGGAAAGGCACAAAAGTTCTGGGATCCTTAGTTTTCTTATCTAAAGTGATAACAATGCTATCTTTCTCTTCATTAAACTGCAAACTTTATTTATTTTTGCTTTTTTTTTTTTGAACTCAGACCCCTGCGCTTGCCTGGGAAGCGCTTATTCTATTGAGCCATCTCCCCGGCCCCCTAAACTGCAAACTTTAAATATGAAGACAGTTCAGAAAAGACTGAGTGAGCATGTAAAAACATACTATCTTATGTCAATATCATCTATGATTATTTATATGAGTTAATTATTATTAATATATTAAGAGAATTCTTCCCTTGACTATATAACTTCATAAAATTTCACAGTCTCATAAGAAATATAGTACTGCCAGTCATATTTTGAAGATAATTGAGGAATAAATAATTTCAAAAGAAATTGCAGATATTTCTCATGCTAAATAAAAATGTATGGCTACAAAAAAGGGGATACAGATGAATGTCTATTTGGTATCTGTGTATTCAAAGTGGTTAGGATAGATATATAGTTACATTCTCTTAATGAACAGAGGGATTTGTTCTAATGGTGTTTGTAAATAGAATATCATGTCTGCATCTTGTTCAGCAATTAACCACTAGGAAGAATGTATGCAATGTGTTAATTATTGAAACTGTCCTACCAATTTGATTTGAAACTGTCTCATTGCCATTTGTTTATCAATAAAATTATGGGAAAAATGTATGGCTAAAAGAAGGTATTATAGAAGAAAATATAAAAAGAGTTCATTTTTTAAATGCTTCACCAATAATTTGTCCTGCTTGTTGAAGAGACTTGAAATGCTTTGTAAAATCACTGAAAGCAGAGGCGAAGTTTTTAAAATTTTCTCCAAGTCCTTGCCCTTTGCCTCTATCTGTAAGTTCCAAAATGTGGCAGCTCTTATATATTTGCGATTGTCTTTAACTTGCTTTTAGTATATAACAGACTCCAGTTTATATTTTGGCAAACTATTGTTCTTTTCTTTCATAATCTATCCATTATTTCATGCAAAGAAATTCCATCTTCTACCAACAATCTGTTAATCATCTGAACGGTTTTCCTATTATGTTCTTTTTTTTTTTAACTAGAAGCTATTGGAATTAATTGTTTTATATGGTGGAAGGAAGAGTCTCATTTTTTTCCTCCAGTTAATTGTTATCATCTACTGAACAATCTCTTTAAGTCATTGATGAGAGACACAACTGATACAAAGTGGCCAACCTCCTCTTTCTGGCTATTCAAATCACATTTGCTCTCAAAAAGCCCCCATAAGCAACCTCTATTACTTGATTTCGGATTTCTTTTTGCTTAATAATATTTTTAATGTCGCAAATATGGGTAGATGACACTGTATTAGGCTCCAGCTCATCATGACTTTCCCCAGCTGACATCATCATTCATGAACGCTGTTGCATGTGGAGCCTGGGACACATCACGAAGCAACATGGCTAAAGAGGAGATGACTAGTGGGCTCTACAGACCGGCTGGCTCCAGGGCAAAAGTGTTTAGAGATCGCATTTTTGAAATATGAAACCATTTTGCGGTTTTCAACTTGAAAAAATTTAAGCATTTTTCCATTTTGAGGCCAGATTTTAGTGGCTACGATGCATCTGGAAGTTGGTCTTACAGTATGAGGACAAGAGAGAACTTACATTTCAATGCTTCTCATGGAAAAGTGACCGACTGATACGGAAATAAAAAGTTATTAAGGATTAACCTAGTTAGTGAAAATATTACCTGGAATATGATCTCTGGATTTTAGTGTTAGGAATTTTACATTCTTACTACATGTCTAATAGATAGATCATATGTGTCTTCAGTGAATTAAAAACAAATACTATGCCAAATGACAGTGAAATTCTAACATTTCCAAAAGTAAGATTGGTAATGGCTGTGATTTTTTACTAAGAATATATATCAAGCTTATGATCTATTGAAAGGACAATATCTAAAGAACAAAAATTATACCCAAAAGTTTCTTTAATTTTATTTCTTAATTAATATACAATGAAAATTTATTTTGTGTGCAGTTGTATGAATTCTATCATGGGTTTAAACTTTTATTTCTACTGCCATCATCAAGATACAAAACATCCCAAAGCTCACTAATACTCCTTGTATCACCTCTTCACAGCTCTCTCAGTCCCATTTACCCACCCCGTATTTGTGTGACGACCCTCACCTTTAACTTCCAGCAACCAAGGGGTTGGTCTTTGTCAGGACAATTTCATCATTTTAAGAACGCCAGATGCTATACTATAGTTCAGTATTTCCAGTTTCAGAAATTCTGGATGCTGTTGGTTTAAACAACCCTTTGTTGGTTTTTACATGAGCAGGCATTTCCATTTCTCTAAGCAATCTTCAGTAGAATTGCTGGGTCATAAGGTAGAAATGACTGTAAAGTTGTGCACACCTGCCAAAGTGACGGAGAAGCTCTGCTAATTTGCATCATGGCAACAATGCTTTCCATCCTTACCAGCCAGTGAGGTTTAAGGTTTTGGCTTTCAGTATTTTTTAAGCCGTTGTAATACTTACCTAGTGGTATCTCATCAGAGTGTCAATTTGTACATTGCCACTGGCAGTGATCAATGTTCATGTATTTATTGCCTTTCCATTTTTTTCTTATCAGTGAAAATGTCTTTCACCAATCTGCAGCTTCTCCTTTCACTTTCTCAAAAGTGTCTTTTATAGAACCAAAAATTTAGTGCTCATGAAACCCAATGTGTCAATCTTTTTATAAGGTGTGTTTTGGGATCATACCCAACTGTTCTTTATCTAATGACAGTTCACAAACATTTCTTCAGAAAATTGCATAGTTCTATACTTTGCATTTAGATCTATGACTCATTTGGAATTATTTTTTGTATCAATGTGTTGTAGATTGAGATTTATTGTACATGAATGTCCAGTTGTTGCAGCATTACCATTATGAAAAAGTTTAATTGGCTTATTTTTCTTGAAATTATTGGCCATGTGTACTTCGGCCCATCTGAAGACTGCACTTAATATACAAAATATTTTACCACTATCACACTGTTTTGATCATTGTAATATATGACACATTTTTTAAATGTATTTGCTATAAGGTCTTGCTACGCAGCTCAGATTCATAGTGATCCTCCTGTTTTTAACCTCCCCAGCGCTGGGATTACAGGCATGAGCCACCAAGTCCGAACTTGGTGGCTGGCTCAGCGCGCCCTGGGGGCTGAGCTAGCTCAGCATGCGGGATCAGGAACTGATAGAATTATTTCTAAGTGCTTAATTTCAGGAGAGAGGGACTAATGTAAAATAGTATATTAAATTTGTTTCCACCACTAAGAAGAATATATGCAGTGTATTATTTGTTGAAACTGTACTTCCGATTGGATTTGAAACTGTCTCATTGCTATCTGTTTATCAATAAAACTTTGAAAAAAAAATTGTTTCCAGTAATACTTGGGGATTACAAAAATATTTTTGTTTGTCATGTACCTAGCAAACTGCACAGATGCACACACA
>NW_004524604.1:12935057-12941175 GCF_000260255.1 Octodon degus | reverse complement strand
CTCAGGCTGCCTTAAGGGCGGGTTTGGTGCCCTTTGGGGAGCTGGGGATCGAACCCTGCTTCCCTGCACCTGACTCAGATTGCCCAAGCAGGTGCTTTAAACAACTGAGCTAACCCGCAAGCCCCTTCATTCTCATAGAAATACAAACATTACACACTTCACCTTCGGTGAGATTTTTGGTAGTTTGCAATTTTTGAGGAATTGGTCCGCTTCACGTACAAAGTCAAGTTTGCTTTTGAAAATTCGTCTGCGGTACTCCGTTACAGTGTAGAACTGGATGTGCCCCCAGAGTCTCGCGCGCTCCAAAGTGGACTTTTTGAAAGGTGGTTGGATCTTTGGTGCTTTACAGCTGACTTGCAGTTAGGAGGCAGAGTCAGCCGGGGACGCGCAGGTCGCTGAGCCGCGACGTGGAGGGACGCGTCGCTCCCGCCGCTCCTCCCTTCCCTCCCCGCTGTGCCGTTCTCTCCTCACCAGCCGTGTTCTGCTGCGCCGCTCCGCCTAGAGTTCCTAGACCACGAATAAAACTTCTAAAATTTGAACCAAATTAAACCTCTCCTCGTCCCTCCAATTTGTCAGTGTTTGGTATTCATTCCTAAGGGTGAGAAAAGACAGATTTTATAATAAACCTTTTACTACCTTTCCTTTTGGAGTAATGCTAACTTTTTATTCTTGATGTTGGTCATTTGTATCTCCTGTGTCTTTCTCTTTGCTAATGGATTATACAGATATACATGGTTAATTTCCCAAGGATTTGGACATTTTTATGGGGTTTTTTAAATTTAAGGTTTTATTCTATGTAGCAAGATGACATACTTTGATTTCAATTTTTATTTAAGTTGCTAAGATTTACTTTATAAATTGACATGTGCTTTATTGCTCTGAGTATGTACGTGCAGTTAAAAATAAGGGAGAATATTATGTTTGGGTGAACTAAAATTAGAAATATCACTAAGATTCAGTTAGTTGACAGTGGAGTTTTTTTTTTTTAATCTTTTCATGTTTTCTGTCAGAGAGAAATGAATTGAAATCTCAAACTGTATTAAGAGATTTTTCTATTTCTCTAGCTCTGTGAGTTTTTATGCCAACAGAATTCAGGAATGAGTTGGGTGAGTTCCTGCTCAGTAGTTTTTGTTGAATAGATAGTTTTTTAACTGCAATATCTTTCTTTATTGTTGGTAACCTCTTTTTTGAAAATGCTTTACCTGACATTAGCAAATCAGCCCACTTTCTTTTGGTGTTGAAATGAAATATCTTTTTTCCTTCCACTTAGTTGTAACCCTTCTCTATCATTGCATTTTACTGCAGTCTTGGAGACTCATAACATCATATTCAAAATATGCTGCATACAATCCAGCATTGTACAACATATGAAGAATCAGGAAAATCTGAACTCAAAAGGAAAAGAAGGACCAACCGCTGCTGCCTCTTTTAATGTCTCCATTAGATCTGAGCTGCCACCCTTGCAAAACTAAACAGTTCAAACCAAAGTCTAAATAAGTGAGCTTTAAATGTATTATGAATGGATTTGGTTAAATATAAGGAGGGAAACAGCAATGCCACATTTGTAGTTTTGGAAAGGCTGATGAGCCTGGCATATCAGGCCAGCTCAGGAATGAGCTGCTTTAAGAGTAGAAGGTTTGTGGGAGTCTATTCTGCTCCTTTAGGGTCTAAAATAATATGATAAGTAAAAATAAGAAAAATTTCTGTACTTCTTTTTCAGATGGTATAATACTTTCCTATGTGCTCAGGATAGGGGGATTACTGTTTTCAAGGCCTTTCTGAAATTTGACGGTTTAGAGGTTCCAGAGGTATTGAAGGATTTTGAGCAAATGTATTCTTTTGCAGAAAAAATGAATGAAAATCATATAATTTTTTTTCAAAATTTATTTACCCACCCAAGATGTCTCATGAATTACTCATTTGTTTAATCAAGGCTAGTAAAAATTAGTTTCTTAATGTTAACTTTTATTTAAATATTTTTTATTTAAAATTATGTAGTCAAGGGCTGGGGGGATAGCTCAGCAGTCTAAGTGCCTGCCTGACAAGCACAGGGACCTGGGTTCAATCCCTGTACTACACACCACGCCAGCCCAGGAACCCCTGGAGCGCCATGCTGGCCCGGAAACTGGGCATGGTCGTACACCCCTGTAATCCCAGCAATGGGGAGGCTGAGACAGGAGAATCGCTGAGTCTAAACTGCATACAGAGACACTGTTGTAAAAAAAAAAAAAAAACACTAAAAAATGAAATAAAATAGTTACATAATTTTTTAAATTAGGTAGTTAAGAAAGGAGAGAGCCTGGGTATGGTAGTATGCACCTGTAATCCCATACTTGGGAAACTGTAAACAGGCGGATCACTAAGAGTCTGATCTAATAGTGAGACCCTGAACACCCTGTAGACCTTTTCCTAAAATACAAAAAACAAGAAAAGCAAAGAAACAAAGAAAGATGAGCTTTCTTAGTGGTAATAACTAAAGAGAGCTGAGCATTGGGCAGAAACCATAGCCAATTCACAAAAGAGTAATGCTAAGAAAGATAAGATTTTTGTAAGGAAGTGTACCCAGTGTCACACTGTGGAAAGCACAGGCAAACCTACAGCTGAGCCAAATACCCAAGGTCTATTTGCACAGAAAACAGACCAGGTTGTTGGATTCTCTTAGAAAAACAAGTGCATTACCTGAGAGAAGATAAGCTGATGTGGTAGAGAAGCCCACCACTGGAACAAAAATGATATTTGCCAGCCTCAAAGAGAGGGTGGAAAAAGCAGGCTTTGTATCTTACCTCAAAAGCCTACTAATCAGTAAAAGGTACTATCTTATTTACTACAGAAGAGAAATGTTTCATGGCTTTTTGATGTGTACCATAATTTAACAGATCTCATACACCAGAATTCAAATCATGAATCACTGATAATATTTTTGTTGAACAGTCCCAATTTAAGTAAAAATGGCTTGCATTTAAATAGATACCTTTGTTCCCCAAGATTGATAGTAACTATAGTTCAGTTAGATAGATAGATAGATAGATAGATAGATATAGATATATGTAGATATAGATATATAGATATAGATCACCAAAAATTCTCTAGTTAATTTTATTTAGCCACATGTAAATACATCCTTGTTAAATAAAACCCAGCTATTCATTCATTTGAGTTTTCCAGTACAAAACTACACAATCAGCACACAAAAAGTTAAGGAAAGAGAAATAGGGGTGTCTTATTTGAGAGTACCTTGATCAAGTAACAAACAAAAAATATAGTGGAAAAGCTGTGAAGGAGTTTAAAGAAGGCAAATAGATCAGAACATTGTTGTCTGTAAGCAACCTCAAGGAAAACATAATGGAGAAATTGTTTCAGATAGGAAAAGATGGAAGACAGTTATTTTGGTAAGATAATTCAGATATCTGAAAACAGGAAACAAGATTGTACTAGCTCAGACCAACTAGAGCTGAAGGAATTGTTAAAAAGAAGGAGTGGACACAGAGTAGGGAAAATTGGTACTGATTAGAAGCCTCATAGCATTGAAGTTCACAGCTGTGAGCCTCAGTTTCCACAGACCACAGTTTCTAATGCCACTTGTTCCTGTCTGGTCTGAGACAAAGTAACTCAAACTCTCCAACTTCAGGAAAATGAAATGAATGATAACACTAGCTTCAGAGAACTACCATGAAGATTAATTTCAGAAGTACGGAAAGTACTCAGCAAGGTTAATTTGATGAACGTTGGTAGTCATTATTTTCCTTGGCATTTTTCATGTCATCATATATGAAGCTTTGATTTTTAAATATTAAATAAATCCTACCCAAAAAAAATATTTTGGGTGGAAGACAACATTGATATTAGAAACACTACCACAGTAATAAATACCAACGTATTTTTTAGTCACTATAGCCAAAACTTTTATTTTTAAGGGTGATTTTTTTTTTTTACAGAAATGTTTTCCTTTAAAATTTCCGAAGACAATGAGATAGTACTACTTATCTGTGATCAACCAAGTGATATAAGATAGAAAGCAACGTTTAGGTAAGTCTTGTGGTTGTATAATTGGGGCACCGGGGAGCCTCATCACAAGCTTAGAAGTTGATATTAAGCATTTGAAGTGAAATCACCTAATAGTGATTATAAAGAAAGAAGAAAATGTAGAACAATGAAGAATAATCTCAGTAGAACTGGAGGACTGACTGGCACAGGCTTGAGAATGCATAGAGAGCAAGGTGGAATCCAAGACAGTGATATCATTTCTACTAAAAATGACCAGAAGGATGGGGATGCTATCAACAGAAAGAAGAAACTAAAGGGTTGGAGACAACTTTTTAAAAATGATTTAAAGTTAAAACTTTGGAACTTGGAATAAAGACAGGATTTCTTCATGAAAATGCAAAGAAATCCATGGGGAAAATACTAGCATATTTTGAATAAAAGGTCAGTGCCCATACAACAATTATCAGGCAATAGTTGTTTAATAAATCAACTAAATTCACAAACTTGAGTGGGGTTAGACAGGAGAAACACATAAACATTTAAGAAAACTCACTGCCTCTGGGGCAAGGTAAACAAATCTGAAGTGGAAAAAGAGAATCATGTGGATAGGTAATGAGAAGGAAAGCCAGTGCGAACCAGAGAATAAGCAGAGATACTACAAAAGAAGCACTGTTTTAGCCCAGGAATAAGAGCATTTCAAGGGGCAAGGCAGAGAATATGGGGGAATAACATTGAACATTTGATGTTAACGTTGTGTTAAAATTTGATTTTTAATTAAAACTAAAAATTGAGGTAAAAACTCTGACAGATTACAATTAGATTTTTGTTCTGTTACTTCCAATATGATAGACATCAAATGTCAGGGGCTTGTCGAGCATAATGGCACATGCCTGTGATCCCAGAACTCAGGAAGCTGAAGCAGAATTGTCACAAGTCCAAGCCTGGCCTAAGCTACATAGTGAGTTCAACGCTAGCTTGAACTATATAACAGAACCAGTTACAAAAAGCAGAACAAAACAAAAACTTCAAGTCCCTAACATATTGATAGGTAAAACAGATATTAGATCAAAAAAAAAATATATATATATAGGACTCAGGAGTGGTGTCCAACTATAATCTCAGGACAGAAGGCTGCTCAAAGAAGATTGCAAGTTTTAGACTTTAATGAGCAATTGAGTGACTTAGTGAGACGCTGTCTCAAAAAGTAAAAATAAAATAACCTTTCAGCTGGAACTGTCATCTTCTAGTAATCTGCCAAAATGATTAACATAAAGGGCAAGAGGAGAGGAACCCAGCATATGTTCTCCAGGCATTTTAGAAAACATGAGGTTGTTCCTTTGGCCACATATATGCAAATCTACAAGAAGGGTGATACTGTAGACATCAAGGGAATGGGTACTCTATAAAAAGGAATGCTTCATAGATGTTACCATAGCAAAACAGGAAGAGTCCACAACGTCACCAAACATGTTATGGGCATTGTTGTAGACAAGCAAGTTAAGAACAAGATTCTTGCCAAGAAGATTAATATGCATATTGAGCATATTAAACACTCAAAAAGTCATGACAGCTTCCAGAAATGTGTCTAGGAAAATGATAAGAAACAGAAGAAAGCCAAAGAGAAAGGTACCCACGTTCAACTGAAGAGCCAACCTGCCCCTCTCAGAAAAACATGTTTTGTGAGGACCAGTGGGAAGGAACCCTAGTTGTTGGAACCCATTCCCTATGAATTAATGGCATAAACTGGGAGTGTTGCTCTGCCATTCAGTACCTAATTGGCAGCTTAAGTGTTCTAGGTCCTACATAAAAAGAAAATCATCCTGTGTTGTAAGGCTGGTTTTCTTAATTGAACGGGTATGTGGTGCCTTCTTACCTCAAAAATACTTGCAGCAGATTTTTTACTGTATCTAGTAATTGTGTCTAGTCTTTACTCTTCAGTGTTTTTCTTGCAGAAAGATATTGCTGAGGTATTGTGCAGGTTTGTACCCAAATATTCAAATACTTATAAAATGTTTATATTGGCTTGAAGATCCTGTAAATCATCATGGGGAAAAGACATATCAAATAAATGGAAGTCACTTCAGAAACAAATGTAAGTCCATTTCAGTGAAATAAATTGTTTAAAGCAAAACAA
>NW_004524604.1:12928042-12933991 GCF_000260255.1 Octodon degus | reverse complement strand
CTGACAGAAAAATTTGCTTTATCATTCAGGAAAAAATAGAGACAAAAATAGAGAGAAATTCCAAAACACAAATTACAAAATAGATCTGTAAGAATCCACTAGGGACTATTAAAACCAACTACTGAAGTTTAGTGTGAGAATTGTCAAAAGAAGGTAACATTTTCCACAGCACACCTGTGCCATGGAAAGCAAGTGGATGAAGCAAAATAAATAAAGATGCCAATTGTGATATTTTTGTGCAAGTAACAAGAGTTCTGCCCTTAGGAATACCAATCAATACTGTCTTCTCTTTTAATTTGTGAGAACAAAATCCTGTCCAGGGAATTATGACACATTCCATATGTAGTTGAAATTGTCATTTAAACACTGTCTCACACATCCGCACCAGCTCAGGGCTTCCTAGTCTTACCTGCAAGAACCCCCCAATCCTGACTTCAGAAGCCTATGACAGCCAAGGTCCGAGGTATCAGAAACTGACACAAACTCATGCTATGAAATCTTGTGCCCACGGTAAAGGAAACACAACTTGGTGAAGTAAAGTTATAGTAATATCCGGTTATCAACTTTCAGCATAGAGTCTCTTCCATCAGCGAGCATTTTCATCTAGGAAATGCAGTCTATCACAATAATATTTTCAATAAAATTTCTGCAAAATTAGATGATAACAAGACCATGATATTTTAAATTGAATGAATTTGAAGATAGTTAAGAATTAGACTCCCAACGGAATACTTTATGTCACAAGCTATGAGCACTACTGTTTAATGTACACTCATGCCCCATCTGCTTCCGTTTCCATTACTCGAATCTCCTAACCAGTTTCTCATGCACACTTTCCAGCTCCATGCTGTGTTTTCTATTTATTGAATACATTTCTCACTTCAACATTTTTCCACCTGAGCTGGCAATTGTGGCTTTTATGGCTGTACACATGCAGGTCTCCCTAGATTATGAACTTCATATTTTTTCATTTGCCTCATGCTTCAGTTCTCCAGCTTAGTAGGCCCTAAAATGTGCAAATTGAGAGGTGTTTTGAGGCAGCCATTGCTATTCGAGGCCATTGAGTTGTCATCAATTAGATTAAAACATTGGTTTACAAAAATAATGTTTTCTCTTTACTTCATAAAATATAAAACACTTGCAAAAGGGAACCCAGCTGTGCTAAGAGGGAAATTACTTTATGTGGGTAAGCAAACATCTTCTGGTCAGGGCTGCAATGTATTATTCAAGTCCACTTTACTACATCAGTTTTAAAGTAATGTGAATGTTATGTGTTGTTTCTAAATAAAATCAGGGAGGGGAGAGTCCGGAGTTGACTCGTTTTGCTTCTTTTTCCTTCTCAAATATACAAGGATCCTTTTTGGGTCTTAAAAAGTATGCCATCTGCAGTTCTTTGAGTAAAATATAAAAAAAATCCAAAACCAAAAAAAAAATAATAATAGTAAACAATCAAGAACTTTATTTTCACAATATCTTGAAATTCATTAATTTAAAAAAGTTTACAAATAAATGAAGAGCCAGTCCAAAATCTTGGTGCTTGTAATATCACCAAGTAGCCAAAGATGTAATCTTGCTTACCTTAAAAAATATTGTATTTTTAAAAAGAAAGAAATTAAGAGAAAGACAAAATCATATTTTTGTTTATCAATTAAATAGAAAAGCTTCACATATTTAGTAGATTGCAAAATTTTCTGTGAGATATATTGCTATTTCCAGTTTTCCGAGGGCAGAAAACTTCTTCTTAATATCGTAAGAAACAAAGAACATATTCTAAATGTATGGACAGATAATGTCTTCTAGTTTGCTCTTCAGGATTTCATAAATTGTCTTTTAATCTTTTGTTGTCAGCACAATAGCTAATTAAAAACATGGTCTTCCATCACAATCTTTTTGATGCAAGTGTATGACAGGATACTATCAAAAAGCCAGAAATGATGGAGCCACTTGCCTTGGTCTAAGAGTAGCATTTATATTTCCTGCTGGCAGATGCATTTGCCAGGAAATGTCTGATGTAATAAATTTAGACAATTTAACCAGCATGGTAGATTTGTCCATTTTTGCTGTCAAGCATCAACACTGGCACTTAACCCAAAAAAGAGAAAGAAACACATGACAAACTTAAAATGAAACATCCCCAAATCATTAGTGGTTGTCAAATGAGGTATTTTACTGGCCTACTCTGTGGACATCATACATGCATATGTATCATATAGATGACAGAATCAATATCACCATGTAATGACAAGTCATCTCACTGTCTTGCTTCCTGAAAGAAAAAAAGGTAATCGTAGTGTAGTTGTCTTTGCTGTTAAATACATTCTAGAAAGTTAAATAATGCGCAAAATATACAGGAATCAGCCGAATGCTACCTAACCCTATCAAATACAGGTCAGTGCCATGATAGCAGCCGACTAAAATTTCCTCCAGTGGAGCTGGTGAACGCACTGGTCTCACAGAAAGCCTAGAATTGAGACAGAATTACACTGGCATTGTATAAATAATCTAACTGTGACCTATGGGGTTAAAACCTATAATTGGAGTGATACTTCAAAGCAATGACTACTTTTTCAGTGCTATTTTGTGCAGCGAGATAGGAAGATGACTTGTTGGGATTTTATTGGCCAGGAATAGTACTGCAAAAGTGATATTTTCAACAGCTGCTGGTGCATTTGTGCTCTGACAAATTAGAGGCTAAATCAAAGCATTAAAGAACATCAAAGGCTTAATTTAATGCAAAAACAAGTACTCCAACTGGATCTGTTTTACAGTGAATTAATAATGCAGATTTACACAGAATGTAGATGGTTTGCTTTTCAAGGGTTGGAAGAACATCTTTGCTTACAAAACGTAAGATTCAAAGACTATTATTTTTTAGCTGTGCAAAAGCAATTCAAAATAATTTACTCTGCTGAGTAAATTCTTGAAATTTACTAAGTGATTAAAATGTGCATTGATTAGCAAAGCTAAGTCTATACTACCATGAAGGTAGTGGCAGAATAGAAATACTATTAAACTGCAGGACTCAGTTTCAGTTTTACTTGATAATTTTCCTAAATGAGGAAAGTATTCCTTATCTGTGATTTTGATACAAGGAAAATGTGTATGTACATGTATGCACCATTCACGCTGCACTGAGGATATGTGCATATTCCTCTCACTTTTCTATATACCTAAGAACAGTTGTTTTCAAAGATTCAAGCCATCTGAGTAGGAATTGAAAATTCAAGTAATAAAAATGGGATTTTACTAATGCTATTCGGTGTTGATATGGAAACTAAATACAAACAGTTCTCAGATGATGATTTTTTAACTCTGCCTATATCCATGAATATAAAATGCCCATTCTACATAGGCTGAAATCTTATGAAAGTTTTAAAATGGCATTGCGATATTTTGAAAATCATTTTTAGCAAGTATGTTAAGCTGCTTGCATCTTATTTCTTTTTACTAAGTTCTAAATATTATATTTGATTCAATACTTTCCTAGAAACATAACAAAGCATTATGTCCAAAATAAAAATTTTAAAAAGAAATGAGGGAAGTATTTCCAGAAAATATCCACATGTAGTTACAAAACTGGCACTGAATTCCTTGAAGAAACTAAAAATAAATTTCAGATCCTTCTGTTGTAATAAATGACCATTTATACAGTCAACATTTACTAGTATATTGTTCATTTAATCTTATAAAAATTGAAGATTATGCTTATTTAAAATTTTACTTTAAAAATCATATTTATCATTAAATATATCATCTAAATTAATATTAATCTCTTACTTGGACCAATAAGGGTGAGGTATTAAATGTAACTGATGTCTATTTTCCTTCAGAAAAAGCAGATTCTTTCAATCAATTTCAGATCCTTCTGTTGTAATAAATGACCATTTATACAGTCAACATTTACTAGTATATTGTTCATTTAATCTTATAAAAAATGAAGATTATGCTTATTTAAAATTTTACTTTAAAAATCATATTTATCATTAAATATATCATCTAAATTAATATTAATCTCTTACTTGGACCAATAAGGGTGAGGTATTAAATGTAACTGATGTCTATTTTCCTTCAGAAAAAGCAGATTCTTTCAATCTACTCTGTTGAAAAGTACAGAAAATATCTGAGCTCTGATGTAAACATGAGTGTTGTTCAGTTTTAAAACAGTGAATTTCTATCTATTATAAAAATAAACTCCCCTTCCTCATTAATTTTACTGAAGTCTCCAGATGGGAAACAAAATATTAATTTTGTTCAGCCTTAGGCATTGTTGATTGTTAAGGTACTCACTAAATCACTGATCTTATTCACATTAGTATTAGATTTCTGCTATAAAAATTTAGGACCCTTGGGTATGGGGTTCAGTTTGTCATAAGTATAATTAATTGTTTTTAAAAATGATTAATTTGTCAAAATGGCAAAAAAAAAAAAATACTGAGCAGACGAGACTCCTGAGCATGCTAGCCTACCTTCAAGTCATGGTAATACTCATGAAATTATGCAAATTAATTGACTCTTTCAATGTTGCATAAAATGCTACTTCTAGTATAGTGCATGGAACATTAAGTTGTTCATCCAGCAAAAAAAATAAAAGGGAAAAACTTGCATTTCAGAGGCTGGAATCTTTAGGAGCAAGGCCTTATGGTTAAGGATTCTCAAAACTGCAATCTATTTTTCTGCAAAGCAATTGGCTTCCAACCATTGCACACAGAACTTGTACTGTTTATTACAATGTTTTCTCCAAGCAATTTCAAGAAAAAATCAGCTATGTCTGTAGGTTTTCCACTGTCTTAAATCAAAAAAAGAAAAGAGATTTTTACTATTCAGACCTGCTAAAAGAAAGTGACATTTATTCTAAAAATGATTTAGCAATACAGATTTTTCCTGAGAAAGATTCATTAAAGGGCCCCAGAAAATAATACACTATGTTAAAAATCTCCATCATTTGTTCATTTCAATTTAGTTTACGTGATAAAAAGTAAAAATTATTGACAACAGCCAAATAAAAAGCAATAGCTCCAGAATAATTATCCTCTCCATAGTAGATGCAAAAGTTGATTTTCAAACACCATAATATGAATAGAATATGTTAGTGTAATTTTGTTATCATAAGCAAATTCTTATTTCAAATTGCCTTAAGAAGATGAGAAGTATTACTCAGAAATACACAGAATTTAAATTTAAGTTAACAGAATCCTTTATTAGACCTACTTTAAGGAAATAACAGAATCTGCCTCATAAAGATTGAGGCCTGCATCAAAGAAAGACTGCATCCTCTCCTTTTCACTGAGCTCTCCAGAAGACAAATCCACTCAAGCAATCAATTATTATGGTTGGAGGCCACAATTCCAGCCTTGGTCTAACACACATGTATTAATTTTCAACTCTCCACCATCAATAATACTGCATTAATAAATATATCAAAGCACTACTGCCATAATGTAATATTTCTCCACCAGAATAACATTGTTTTGGAATGTCTCATTTTTTACATTAATTTAAAAGTGACCACTTTTATTAGAATAGCTGATTTTTTACTTTATGCCTTTGATTTTTACTTAATGTTGATATATATTTAAATGACTTCCAAAGGCATATCTTCCACTTTGCAATGGTTATCATAGTGTGTTTCCACATGAATTTGACTTATAGTTAGTGAGAACAACAAAACATAATAGAATGGGTATTTCTTATAGCAATTAATCAACATTTTTTAATATACAATACAAATCTAATTTTGAAGATTTAGCCAAGAAATAAGCAAAATATTTTTAAGCTACAGATTTTGAAATCTGTTCTAAACTACTGCCATTGTGGGGAAGGCCTGCCATCACTAGTGCCACATGGTAATTACCAACATTATCAGTCCATTTACTTCTTAGTCTACACACTAATCAAGTAGATTCTTTCCACTTTATCCTATCCAGGGTAGGGCTGTATTGCATAGGTATG
>NW_004524604.1:12898802-12926877 GCF_000260255.1 Octodon degus | reverse complement strand
ACCAAATACGTGCATACATGGATAGTTCTTAGAGAGTAGACTTAGAAGAATGGTTAAAATAAGGAGAGATTAAACAGAGATGCCATGGAAAGTGCACAAAACCTGAAGCTGTAAAAAAAAAATTTTTTTTTTTTGGCAGAACTGAGACTTGAACTCAGACCCTTGCACTTGCCATGGAAGCACTTATCCTACTGAGCCATCTCCCCGGCCCTTGTAAAATATTTTTACCATTGAGTGTTCAAACAAAGGCATAAAGGTTAGCGCAGACCATAGGCAGTATCGTCCTTCATTGCATTCTCACTATGCGTTAGAAATGTGAGTAGGTCTGTCTACATTTATCACTGAATTGATCCTTCAATGCCATCCTAGGATGTAGATACCTTGGCCTATATCTTATGTAAGGAGACCAAGGCGTTGAAAGGTGAAACGCATTGCTGGAGAGTTTCAGCCACACAAATTATAAGTAGTCCAACTTGAGTTGCATATGCCAGAATTGCCTGCCTCTAAATCTTGTTTCCTTAACCATGGTTGTTTATTATACCCTCTATCATTTTTTTTTTAAATTTTTTTGTGGAACCAGGGATTGAACTCAGGCCCTTGTGCTTGCCAGGGAAGCATTTATCCTACTGAGCTATCTCCCCGGCCCCTATCCTCTATCATTTTTGACAAGCATCCTTCTTAGCCCTATTCTCCACCCCAAATCAACACTGAGTGTTGCTGTAGCCTGTTGGTGATTATAAATGCCCTCAAAACAGGATCCTGTATTTCTTTTAATATATCATGGACAATAATCTTTTGCACTCGGTACTCTTAATGTTCAGCTGAAAAGAGACTAGAAGAGACACCAGAATCCAGCATTCGCTATTATCATTACCAATGTTAATTTTCCATTGCTAAAAATATTTATTTTACTTGAAAGCAAGTGTTTTATTTAGCAACCTTACAGTCATCACCACTATTTTTTATCACTTATTTATCACAAATAACAAAAACTAAAACAAAAAACCTCTTTTCACTTCTCGTAAATTCCAGAACAGAGAGGGTTTCGGTCAATGGTGAGGGGATAACCTGGTACATGCCAGGACTTGGGTGCAATCTTTCACACAACAAAGAGATAAGAAAAAGAAGTCCTCAAACCTAGAAATATTATATACTTTTTCCTAAACTAAAAGTATTGACAGGCTCCACTTCCATAAATGGCTTCAAGAAAAGACAGTAGGAACCAGCCTCTGTGTTAGGAACCCTCACACCAGAAAGCCCAGGTTTGCTTCAGAAGCTTCAACGTGTTATGGATTAACAATCCACAGCAAAAAGGACCAAAGCAACACATACTCACCAGCTTCATTTGCATTACAAATAAGTAACCTGCCGTGGTATTTTGCTACCCCACTGACACGTTGCCAGGGAACCACAGAAAAATAAAAACCAGTGTGTCTACCCACAGGTGAGGAGAAGAGCTTGAATAAAGTGAAGCTGCTATTCAATCTGTTATTCAGCTCACCATATAAACACACACCCTCTCTCTTCCCCTAGCCAAGAAAAAAAAGATGACAGGGGCAGCCACCCCTGCCTACTGGAGGTTCTCACTCAGAGGGACCGTGAGGTGTTGCACATGCTGAATAGAATGTTGAAGAAGAGTGAAGAAAGGGAAGCAGAGGTGTGGAGATCTGCTGTACTTCATGCCTAGGGAAAAGGCATTTTAAATCTAATAGCAGCACCTCGAAACAAAGGAGTGATAATTGGTTGTAGCAACTGCCAGCAGTAGCCTTAGCCAGGCCAGAGGAGACCATTCTGAAGTGCCAAGACAAACTCATTTAAAGCAAATACCTTATTCAATGAACATCAAATGTGTCATAATCTAGGTTTCTTTTTAAAGCCATTGTCATGGTTGTTGGCAGTTTGTTTGATTCCTACATCTATTCATCCTATAAAAACATATCTAAGAAGTAGTGTCTGAGAGGATGATGACTTATACCTGGCTAACTCCCAATAAGTAGGAGACCTTAGAGGCCTAAAACTTAACTCAAAAATATCTGACTCAAAGGTTTTTGTTTTTCTGTTCTGCCATACTGCCACACACAGACTAGCTCTTTTTGTAACTTTAGTCATCTAAGCAAACATTTTCCTTCTACCTCCTGACTCAGATATATCACATTTTTTCACCCTTCACTTGTGTACACTTCCCTCTCTCACTAGTGTCTGAATTTCATGAAGTCCCTGTCTGTTTAAACCATCTCTTCTGCGTTGATTAGTCTCAGGGATTATCAGTAAAGACAAAAAATGGACTCCCTCTGCTAGGAAGAGCTACTGTACCTGAGCATACAACCACCAACAATTCACAGTGGACATTAAGTTCCTCATCGGCTAGACAAAGAGCCAGAAGTCAGATGAAGTCTAGCTATCACAGGCAAAAAAAACCTCTCTCATTTGCTTTTCCTAAACCAGTAGGTAATTCCCTTGCCACTTAGGCCAGCAATTTGGTATCAACAGAGTGGTGGTCAGAGTCACAGAACTGAAGACTATCTGAGGCGGTTCTTCCATGGCCCTAGGTGCAGGCAACTTATTGCATAGCACAATTGAACTACAATGTTCTCCAACTAGATACCATCAGAATGTGAAGATTTTTTGAACTCCTCAGTCAGAAAGAGCTTTGCACAGAATTAGTTATCTGAAAGGAAGTGTGGGTAGTTTGTTGATAAAGGTAAAAAAGGAGTGTGGGTCAGACACAGAGAAACAGAGACAGAGAACATTTCATGATTAGGATACTAAAATTTTTAAATGCTAAAGGAATTTTGATGTTCTTTAATGATATTATTTTCTTTAAGAGTGAATTTTAAATGCTTGCTAAATTCTCTATCAAATTAGTCCAAATCTATGATGATGTCTGTTTTCATAAAAGTTGTCAAGAAGAAGGAAGGCAAGAAAATTAACAGCCAAATGTCATTTTTGCAGGAAATGATAGAGAGCAAATTATGCACAACAGAACACATGTGTTAGGTGGGGGATAGGTAGATGTTCTGTATTTACATCTTCAGGCTAGAATTCATGGCTAGAATTTGTCATTATATTTTTTTTCACTCTGATTTGATTTTTTAAAAATGCATTTGGTACAGGGTCTCACTATCCAGCTCAGACTGAGCATATAACCACCAACAATTCACAGCAGACATTAAGTTCCTCATCGGCTAGAAAAAGAGCCAGAAGTCAGATGAAGTCTAGCTATTACAGGCAAAAAATATTCCTCATTTGTTTTTCCTAAACCAGTAGGTAATTCCCTTGTCACTTAGGCCAGCAATTTGGTATCAACAGAGTGGTGGTCAGAGCCACAGAACTGAAGACTATCTGAGGTGGTTCTTCCATGGCCCTAGGTGCACGCAACTTATTGCATAGCACAATATGTCATCCTGTTTTCAGCCTCCCCAGCACTGGAACTACAGGCATGCACCACCATGGGTTTACCACTGCTTGTGATTATGTCAGGATAGCTGAAACATTTTTTAAGGACAAAGATTATAAGTGATTACACAAAAAAAAAAAAAAAACATTTTTTTTGTCACATGCTAACAAGGATACCATCAGTGTGGCAAGGAGGTCCAGCGAGATGGCTCAAAGGACTAAGCACCTCCCTGGCAAGCACAATGACCCAGATTCAATCCCTGTCACCACATGCCACACTGGCCTCAACCTCAGGACCTCTCAGTCGGCCACCAAGACCAAGCACTGTGGCACATACCTGTAATCAAAGGGCTGGGAAGGCTGAAAACAGGAGGATCACTATGAGTCCAAGCTGAGTATTGAGACACTGTACCAAATACATTAAATAATAATAATAATAATAATAATAATAATAATAATAAACAAAAATCAATGTGGCAAGAAAGCAACTGCTAAGATTATGAGATTGTTGAAACCATCGTCTCCTTGGCTGTCTTAAGCATCACAAACACCAAGTTGGAAGGGCCAGATACACACTTTATCTCAGACAGCTCAAGGTAGTCATCAAAAATATTTAAACTTCATATGAAAAGTATTTGGCTAAATCTCATGCTAATTTTGGAATGTTTAATCAGTGTTAACTTTGCTATTCTTAGTAAGCACTCAGTCTTAGAAAGCAGGAAATATTTAGTGCTAAAGTTGTTTTTAAGGGTAAGTATGTAGCTCAGTGGATTAAAGTGCCTGCAAGCAGGCACGGGGCCAGGGGTTTGATCCCTGGGCCTGCTGAGCCAGCCCCAACCCTGGGACATGCTGAGATGGCACTTGAGACTGGGTGTGGTGGCATGCCCCTGTAATCCCAGCTCTTAGGAGGCTGTAAACAAGAGGATCACTAAGAGTCTGATCTACTAGTGAGACCCTGAACACCCTAAAATACAAAAAATAAAATAAAAATAAATAATTTTTTTGAAAAAGATGTTTTTAAATTTATCTAAATATGTCATGTAATCTTACATAGTGTTCCCTAAACTTGCCTTAGTAGTGGACTCTTCTAGATTGCTTACTTAATCCATAATCTTTGGAGTTTCCATCTTGGACCTAGTAAGTCCTTAAATGGTGAAAATAAATATTGTCTCCTGGTACATCTGATAACAAGGGAAGTTTGGAAAACACTGACTACATGACCAACTTCAACTTAAATTATCTGTGTGTGATCAATTTTTAAATCTAAATGTTATCATTCTCTTTCCTTCCAAGGGCTATAGTGGTTCATGTGGAAAGTAAAACTGTTGAACATTTTGACTTGTGCTTTGATGGAAATGACCAAATACTGAATCTCTAGGGTCCCTCCCTGTCACAAATAATAAAAGTTAAACATTTTTTCTTACATAAAAGCAATAATTGCAAGTATTAATGATGTTTTTCATTTGCTGTTTGATTAAAATTCAAGCATGTTAAATAATTCTTATTAATATTGAAACCCAAACACATTAAATAATTTACTGATATTCCATCATGACAAGCATTTGCAAAATAAGTAATTAAAAGGCATTAAATACTTTTAAATTAGTATTTTGTTCTGATAACAACTCAAGATTTTCTTTTTAAATCCTTTCCTCATACCTGTTTTCTTTTTTCAAAATCTTGCATAATTCTAGCCACTTCATCCCTCAAACACCAAATGCAGCAGTACCTCAGTTTCTGAAATTAATTTGTGTTGCAATTTGGGAAAAGGTGGCTGTTTTTGTGTTTATGTGGCAAAGATTGCCACAGTCATGTGTGTCACAAGATGTGGAATTTGCAAATGGAAGCAAAATGTTGCTGAATGCTTTTGTTTGCAAACCTGATTATGTGCAAACAAAGACATTACTGACATGAGAGATTATTGCAACATATACTTTTACAATTAAGCAAAATCAGTTTTTCATTTGTAAAGATTATTACAATTTTTAAAAACAGCTTTTACTAGGAGTATTAGCAATAAGTACTGCCTTTTAGATTTAAAGTTCTCCATACATATAGTACAGTACAATAGTTGCAAGCACTTTTTAAACTGAAAATGTGTGAAAATTGCAACAAATAGTTGAAATTAGAGAAAATAAAATAATTACATTTGAATTTGTGCTATTTTTAAGGCCAGATTTTCAATTTATTTGGAATTTACAGAAAATGATACTTAGGAACTTGAGTTGTAAAAGTCATATGCACATGACTACTTCATATGATACATACATTTTTCTGTTCTATAAAGAGGTATCTGGATGTAAAAGATATAGAATTATGAATCAATCCTGACCATGCACATAAGTAAAACTCATGGTCCATTATCACTCCAACTTAATATTTTCAGAACAAAGAGCTGGGGCATGTTGGAAAGACAGCAGGGCACTCATTTTTACCTGCATGAAGAAAGCAAAAGTGATGTGGGCTTGAGATGTGACACCCAGGTAAGATGTAAGTGTTCCACTTAGACCAGAAAGCCATCTCTGTCTCTATTTTATGAAATATAAATGCATTTGTTGTAGTACTATATGTATTGTATCTTCCTTCTGTGAAGCCCCACCAGGACATCCATGAAAAGAAGATGTATCTCAGTAGGGTTTTCCTTGTAAAATATTTAAATGAAAAATTGAGCATTTTAAGACTTTCACAATTATTCTTTTTCATCATGCAATGAAATATTCATATGATGCAAAAACACTGCAGTTGTAACTGCATTTTAATTTTAAAAATAAACAATACAATAGTAATTTTGAAGCATGCCTTATGACAGGATAAAAGAAATACTAAGAGAACAAAAAAATTTAGTCTCCTACAGTTTAATATTTAACAACGCTATCCTTCACTTTTATTTCAAACAAAAGGTCAGTTTTACTAGATAAATCAAGATAAATTTAGTAGTCACAGCACAGATTACTTACTTGTTTTATAGGTTCTCAGTCTTGTAAAGTGGCATTATCATTTTTGTTACTCCAATGCTTTAGCCTATCACATGACTAAGACTGCAAACCCAGAACAATTCCTTTATTAACTACTTAGGAAGTAATTTGGATTACTTATTGAATTTGGGTACTGGAACATTTGATTATAAGGACAGCTGGCAAGGATGCCTTTATTAAAAGCTGAAAAAACATCATACAATAGAATTCGCTTAGAAGTTTCTTGCAGAAAGTTCTATAGATATATTTCTTTTCTCCCATTTGGGTTCATTATAGTGAGAGGTAGTAGATTGTGCTCATATACAAAAGGTGTAAGTTAAATTTAAAGATTTACACCATATATCTGAATCTAACAATATAACAAAAGAATAACATGAACATTCAAAGCACCCTAAAAGCAAATCTCAGTGAATCTTTCAGTTTTCATAAAGACAGAGAAAGTGACTTGTAGTCAAAGAAACTGCGCTTCAGAAACATTAAGTCCATAGGTTACCACATAAATCAAGGAAGAATTGGTCCTCGTTTCTTTCAAAAAGAATTGGATACACCACCAGTGTAGCATATATTAAGCAAAGGCAATGTGTTGTTTTATCTAAAATCAGCAATCACTTGTAACAGTCAACCTTTCAAATACACTGGTATTCTTCAACCAAATTATGAATATACACATATATGTACTTATTACTCTCACACTAGGCATTTGAAAAGAACTATCAATTATTTGGAAGTTTGCATTTTGTTTCTCAAAATAATTTCCCTAGAATATAATATAAAGGAGTATTATCCTTAATGCTTCATCAGTAAAAACACAAATCAGGGACTACTAAAATACATCATGAGGTTGCTCTGAATATCACCATACTTTATACAATTCAATGCCAGGGCTCTGAAAGAAAAAAATCATACTGGGCAAGCAGGGGTTAACCTAAGAGGCAGGGTCAGGAGGAATTGAAGTCAGCAGGGGCCAGCAGATGTTGGAGAACCCCTGGCATCACCTCCCAGTTGGGGATCTGCCTCTCAGGCTCGGCCTTGTTCCTTTGCTTGAATCTCAGTGGCTCCCATTGCCCTTCTGACTCTGACCCCCTCACTCCTGCCCTTACTTTACCAACCTGGCTTTGCTCTGCGGTCAGCCTGACTTCGACCTGAAAATCTGATTCTAATGTTCTGCTGTGTTTGCTGTCTACAACATCCCAGGTCTTAATCTATTTCTAAAACCACATCTTTACTCTTGGCCACCTTCTGTTTGATGTTTTGATCCTTTTATGACTCAGCCTGTATCCTAGCAGGTTTATCTATTCTACAAAGGGAAGAAATAATCTAGCCTGTCCCCTCACAGATTTTAGATTTCATTGATACATCAAAGGTCCTAGTTTTTTTCAACAACATTCAAACCATGTACTTTCATAATAGATGGACTAAGGTCCATCAGCAAAACCAAGATACTAAGTTATATTTTGGAAGAACATTAAATTTTCTCTATGTACTAAGCCTGAAAAGTGCACCTTATATTTTCAAAATATACATTAAATACTTTATTTAACATAAGATATTAAATTTTAAAATGTGTGCAAAAATAATAGAAGAGCTGTAACAAACAACTTGACATAATAAAATTTCACCTATTTTGACATGGTTTTGAAGATATGTGGGATGAAGGTGTCATACTGTGAAATTTTAACTGAAATACAGAGAATCATGACTACCCTGACTTTGCATAAAAGTCATTGTTTGTTAATTAACATAACTACTTAATAAATTGACTTTGTCATTTCTAATAAAAGTAATGAAAACAGTTCACTTATACTTGTGAGGTAACTTAATTGGGTCTGTGACCACCAAATGAAGCTCAGTAATCAACCGCAGACTACAAAGTATCAATCAGCCTTCCCCAGGTGAGTGTTTCACATTCAACATTCCAATGAATAAAATTATTTATGTTGATACAGCTCATGAGCACTTAGAATGCCAATTAATAAGCAGTCCACATTCTGGCACTTTCTGTCCAGATACAGTTCAGGTGTTATTATAAATTTCTTTCACAAGTCACAGATCAGAAAATTCAGGAACCCCAAACCACATCCTCTAACCATCATGTCTCTGTTCATGTGCATAGCTGGAAGCCCAACACAGACGGATAGATAGAATAGAAAACACTGGAAAAACAAAAGGAGACTTCAAAACAACTCTAGAGTGTATTCTGAATATCTGTTTGTTGTATAAATAAAGAAGAAAAATCTGTCAGAAATTAATATCTACCCCATTCTGATTAAAATGGTGACGTTTTCAAGCCCCCACTGAGAAAACTAAGTGGATTTCACTGGACCTGATAGGAGTCCCTCTCATATGAAAATCAAAATTATATTTTCACCTCTTTCAACTTCTCAATTTGTTTTTGAAAGCATGAACTTCTACAAACTTGGGATGCTATTACTTAATAGAATCACCTTTAAAAGGAAGAAATTCCCACACCTCATTAGCCACTGAATCTAAGGCATAGTGAAATGTTTCTCAGAAAAAATAGCACCCTTCATCAGCAAGGATACCTAATAAATTCTTTTAGTTTAACTTTGCAAATATTTACCACAGTACCTGAATAGCGTAGATACTTAGTATATTTATTTTTTAATATCCTTTATTCCTAAATGAAATTTTTATGCTTGAGTAAAACTGAAGAAAGAAGATCAAAAATGCACTCTACAAACAAAGAGAATTCCCTGAAGAGGGCAATGATTTGGTGCTTTATTACTTCCCTCACTGGATCTCTGCTTTCCTAACTGAAATCACCTAGAGCTGTCTGCGGGATCCTCTGAGGGGCTCCCAACCTTCTATGTGGTGTAACCAGAGTTCTAGATTTTGTCTCCACCCACTTTAAGAAACATGGTCTTGAAAACATGCAGGTCTGTAGTGACACTGTCCTCCTGGAAATTATCTCCTGGAGCTGATTCTGAGAAACTGATGCAGAAGCTAGAGGTTACAGAAAGAAGAGTCTCAGCACTCACTGAACAGCCATAGTACCAACTTTAGAATGTAGGCCACTGTCTGTCATGACACAGCTGTGTCATCCCAAGGACTTGTCAGAAGAATCTTCATTCTGTCTCTCAAACATACCAAACACAGCTACAACTATAGTGCTTTTTTCCCAACTTGAAATTTGTCTGTATTTAATGGAAAAATATATCAAAAATTAGTTAAGTGGCGGGAGTTCAACATCTACAGATGAAGCCAGAGAAAAATTGAAGTGCTCCAACTACTGGTTTACATTCATATATCTAAAGAAACCTCAGATATTTTTTTCTCCGTTGCACTGATGTCTGAAGAAATATTCCTTGAACCCCCTCCTGATGGTAGAAACAGACAAGGACTGGTTCTAAAATGATCTGGCCTGGGAAGAATGAGACACTACCCCCAGCAGCGACACCACCAGCAGCGCTGGTGTCCTGCAGCATTGTTTGCTTTCAGCCGTGCCGCCCTGGATAAATAGCCATTTTAGAGCCTTCCAGTCACGGAGACAAGTAGAATCTCTTCTTGCTTTGAAAGCCTCTCCTTCTTCCAGTAGTCACTATTTCGTGGTTCTCACTACCTTTTCAACTATTGCTGTTCCTTGCCCCCACTGCTTCAAATAAAGATAAAGAGGAGTACACATTGTGATGTAGTTTGTGAATCATCTTTCATCTTTTGAAGAAAAGAAAAACAAAACAAAATGAAACAAAAAAATCCAATTCTAAACAGTAAGCTGAGAAAACTAAAATAATAATAAAAAAAAATCAAAGCACCTACAAGGAAATCTGAATTAGGCAGCTTCTCTAGTATTTCTTTTTCCCCTTAATTTCTTAGGCTAACAGAGAAAATGCTTGAATACAATATTTTGACAGCATTTTTTTTTCTCCATAACCCTATACAGAGACACCTAAAATGCAAAAGTATAGTAGCCTTTTGTTTGTGGTCATATTTCAAGCTAAATTTTAATATCTTAATGAATGTTGTCATCTAAATTCTACATGCATACAATATAGTTTGATGCATTTCAACATATTTTCCCTGCTTTTTCGCCTATATTTTTCATGGATTTGTATAATTTACATCTCACCTGTATTTACCTCAAATGCTTTGCTCTCGTCTAATGACCAGCAATTAATATTTAACTTAAATCAGCTTTTACTCATAAGCTGCAAATGTATTTAACAAGTATAAGTATCACTTCTTTGATGAATAACATTTTAACAATACAAAATAGGTAGAGCATTTTTAAGGTAGCAGTGCTTTTCTAACAAAAATAAGACACTTTATGATTGTGTATTCAGTCCCATAGTTTAAAAACTGCAGGTTAAGCAAATTACCAGGGACTTCATTCTTAATTCTACCATCCTATCAGTGAATTATCAAATCTGAACCTTTCAATGAGAGCGGCATTTTTTTCTAAATACCTTCCTACTTAGCAGCCTAAAGGGACCCGTCGCATCAGTAACACCTTCTATGCACTGTCGTGTCCCAGCTTGAGCACACTAAACTCAGGGGCCTTTGAAATCTTTAAAGCCAATCATACATAAGACAGATTCTATACTGCAGGGCTGGCTGGCTACACTTCAGCACAAGACAATATTGCAAGCTTTCTGATATACATGTGTCACCTCTTTGTGACAAATAGCTGGTATTAATTAGGCACTAGACTTGGTGAGATTGCTGTTATTAACTGAGAGAAGATGGGTTGGATTTAATTGTGTGTGACATCAAAGTCAAGTGACTGATATTTCAAGCTTCATTTAAAATGTTTGATATTGAAGTCATTGTATTCACATAAAGACTGTCTAAAAATATAAAGGAGACTGATGAGGAAAGAACAGAAATGAATCTGTACATCTATCTTATGAAGTGTATTTGATGTCATTTTACTGGTACTTTCATTCCACATATGTAATGTTTATTTGTTTAGCTGCATAAATTTTCCATTTCATAATGGCCTTGAAAGTTCTCAAAATTAATACTAAGCTGTTTATAAAGGATAACAAGTTATTGGTTTGTTTAAAATAATTTTGAAGTGGATGAAAATAAAGTAAGAATGTTGAGCACAATTATTTCTATAAATATATTATCTGTCAAAGAATATTGAAGATACAAAGTAATATACATTTGAGATTTTCTTAGCAACTGACAATACATGAGTCTTTTCAGAGAAAGCAGTGGTAAGACTTGAAAAATAGACTGAAATATCACACTTAGTTATTTAATTATGACTTAATTTTGCTAATGTGTGTTGATTCATTAAATTTTAAGGACAAAATAAAAGATAAATAATAGGAAGCATGGAGAAAGATTTTCCTCAAATGGGAAGGAGATTAAGGGGGAAAGAGCAGACAGAGAAAGGGGTGAAAATAGGAATCAAAATGTGTTATGTGCTATGCCAGCTCCACACAAAGCATATAAAGAACATGCATGCAAACACGTATTAATAAAAAAGTAAATTAGAAAAATTAAGAAACATTTTAAGTTACAGCTCATCAAGTAAGTTAGTTAAAGTAAGGACATTCTTGGGGCCAAGGAGATAGCTCAGTAGAATAAGCACTTTTCTGGCGAGCACAAGGTCCTGAGTTCAATCCCCAGTACCATAAAATAAAGGTAAGGACATTCTGATAGAGTACTCATAAGAGTTTAATTGCTTTCAGAGAATGATTAAGATATTTATTTATTTGACAGTTGACATAAAATATACAGAATAATTACTTGAAAAAGCTGCTTAAGGGCCAGCCAAATAGTTCAGTGGACTAAAGCACCTGCTTAGGGAGATGCAGAGGCCAGGGTTCACTCCCCAGGGTGCACTGAGATGGTGATTGAGACTGGGCATGGTGGCACACACCTGTAATCCCAGCACGTAGGAGGCTGAACAAAGGTGGATCACTGTGAGTCTGATCCACATAGTGAGACCCTGTAAACCTTGTACTGAAGTACAAAAAAAAAAAAAAAAACTGCTTAACTGAAAGGTAATATACTTCAAGATAATATCCCTCACATATTGTTTTAAGAACAGAAATGTAATTGAAAATAGCCAAATTTAATATTACCCAACACAATATCAAATGCTCTAAGACAAAGCCTAGAAAAATTCCAAATATAAACACAGTGAAAGTTGAAAATACCAGATCATTGCATTTAAATAACTTACAATTTTCTTCTTTTTCTAAATCATATATATATGTTCTCATAATTTTTTTAAATTTATGTGTGTGGTACAGGGCCTCACTATACAGCTTAGACTTCTAGTGATCTTCCTGTTTGCAGCCTCCCCAGCGCTGGGATTACAGGCGTGTGCCACCAAGCCCAGACTCTGTTGCTGGATCAGCACCGGCTTGCAGGATAGGGATTGAACCCTGGTCCCTGAGCTTGCCAAAGCAGGTATTTAGTCTGCTGCGCTGTCTCGCTGACCCTAAAAATTTAATCAAATAGCTATGTTTACATTTCCTGGGTGGTGATTATAGCTCAGAGGCACAAAGCCCTCCTGGCAAGCATGTGACCCTGAGTTCAACTCCCCGTACTCAATAAATAAATAAATAAATAAATAAATAAATAAATAAAAGTAAATGACCCTAATGTTAGTTTTCACATTATATAGTTTCTTTGCTTCAATCTCAACACAATCCAAATTATTTATGAAAACAATGATTAAACATTACATCATGTTAGATATGTTTGACTATAGTAAAAACAGAGCCTTAGGGGAAATAATACACTGATTTTTTTAATACACTGATTTTTAATATGCAAGTGCTATACTGCATTTTCAAATGTTTCATCCTCTTTAAATGGTACTGTAGTATTTTAAGGTGATGATGAATTCTCAAGTCTATAAATAAATGGTGATACGTATGTGACATGATGGTGTGTACATCTATTAATTTATATTAATTTATATACATTAACTTTGACAAATGCATAATTATAATTGCAGTTAAAAGGCTAAATTTACTAAACAAATAGACCTAATTTGTCTATTTTAGTAGTTTTAATTATATGCCTTCTGAAATTCAATACCTTTAAAAATAAGATAAATATTTAAAAATTACAAATTACCAATTTGTTCTTATAAATTTATAACAAAATACAACCCTGGGGCTAGGGAGATAGCTCAGAGGCATAAGCACCTATCCATCAAGCCCAATGTCCCGAGCTTGATTCCTGGCCCTGTGTGCCATGCTGGCCCCAGAACCAGGGGTGGTGATGCATGCCTGTAATCCCAGCACTTTCGAGGTTGAGATAGGAGGCTCACTACAAGTTCAAGACCAGGCTCAAAAACAAACAAAAAAAGAACAAGAACAAATACCAAAATACAATACTGTCTGTTAGTTTCCAATGTCACATTTTACCGTCAAAATACATTCTTTTCAAAATTATACCTTAGTCATCAGTTATATCAAATGGTATTTGGAACCTATGAAATATAGCCAAATGTAAAGTGCTCCCAATATATAAATCACAGTCGGGGCTAAAGATATAGCTCAGTGGCACAAGTGCCTTCCTGCCAAGTGCAAGGTCCTGAATTTGATTCCCAGTTCCAAAAATAAATAAATAAACACAATCATAGTATTTTCCTCTTTATAGCATTAATGCATCTGGCTTCTACCTTACAAGAAGAGTGACTGACAATGATTCATATTCACTTAATTATATTCTCTATCTACCATAAGTAAGTAATGATCGAAGTAACCTCACTCTGCATATCATAATACTGTGGATGAAACATTTCCTTTAAATTTTATCTAATATTCACAAAAGCCATGAAGTGATAAAGGATATTTATTTGTCCTTGAACTAGATATGAATTTCTATTTGTTCCTTCATATCCTTCCCTCCTTCCTGCTCCATCTCCTTCTCTGGTAGATACCCAATGAACTAACTGGTACAGCAGTATTAAAAAGAAATAGTTTAGTGTGTGTCTCTTCCAAGTAAACCTCTGTCAAACAGGGGTATTATTACTTAACTCAGAGGAACCCTTAATGCTGAGGCCAACTGACATCACAACATTTAAATTTGGCAGATTTTCTGTGGTTGGGGAACCCTGTACTCTTCAAACGTAATCATGAATAAGTCTTATCCTTTGGGTACAATCACACCCCAGTGTAATATGATTGGAATTTTTTTCTGCTCCATCAATGATGGAATACAGAATAAAGCTAAGGAAACTATGGGAACTATGTTAATAAATTTGACCTACTTGTGAACACAAACATACTGTTAGATATACCAGATAACTTGTAGAATTTTATTCCTGTCATAATATGAAGATTGATGGATCTATCAACTGGATTGTTCTACCAAATCAGATGAATAATATATTTTTCACTTTTCCATTATTGGTTTAAAACACTCAATATCCACAAATTAAGGAGGAGAGATTTACTTTGGCCCTCATTTTCAAAGGACTCAATCCACGTGTGGTTGGGTGGCTCCAAGGTAGAAAGAACTTGTGAGAAGGGTGTGGTAGAGAAAGGCTGCCTGACATATGGCAACCAGAAAACACACGGGAACAAAGCAGAGGAACCTGGTATAAGACCTCTGGGTCAGACCTCAGACACCTACCATCATCAAGGCCTCAATTCCTACAAAACATTCAGCTACAACACTACCTGCTCTAATCACCTTCCAATGCCCTATCTCTGAATACCAGAGACTCTGGGGAGAAATATTTGACCTAAACAATAACAAATAGATACAATTTCAAAGCAAGATGTCTGTTCTTTGTCTGGATACTAATCAATGAGGAGTGTCTCTTTGATCACAGGTGGAAAAAATAGGAATCAATTCTCAGTTTTTTCCTTTGCCAATCATTCCATGTGTCCCAAACCTGGCTTCCCTCATTGGTAGGTTTTTGAGCTCCATAAGGATAGCAATCTTGTCTTCTTCACCATCTTATCCTCAGCACCTAAGTATGGACTGTCACTTAGTAGATTCTCAATGAATATTTGCTTTGATTTCTTAAAAAAAAATAAACAAAGAAAAGAAAGGCCCTATGGATGGGAGAAAAATGGTTTCATCTAGTTCTAAAAGAATATCACATTCTTTCTCATTAATAGTCAATTTCAAAGACTCTAAGCCAAGTTG
Organism: Octodon degus; assembly: GCF_000260255.1. Taxonomy (NCBI): domain Eukaryota; kingdom Metazoa; phylum Chordata; class Mammalia; order Rodentia; family Octodontidae; genus Octodon; species Octodon degus. The sequence continues at coordinate 12,911,416 of NW_004524604.1, read as the reverse complement.
AAGGGAAATGAGAGTTGCTCTCCAGAATGGATTTTCAATGAGTATGTAGCTAGAGTAAAGTACAGCTGTAATAACCAACATAGTGATGTACATTCCAGTTAGAATATAGCTATTTCTATATCATACCATTCTCAGTCATTCAAGCCAAACCTTTCCCCTGGGAACCATAATTGGGCACCTAGAGAACATTGCTCCAGCACCTGTCAGGTCTATTAGCAAACTCATCTTGAGTACTGTGTGCTAGCTTCCATCCTGATACTTTTCTTTGATCAGATCAGATCAGATCAGATCACAGCAGAAGAGACAGAGCCTGAGCTGGAGGAATGCCTCCCAGAAGTGAAGCTACCATTAGCCAGATGGGTGGTTCAGAGCTCCAACCAGCACCACTGAAGTCATACCCGCACGACCATTCTTGGCATTTGAGCTCCCATCATTTAAATTATCAATTCAGAAACATTTTGAATAGATTTCTTGAGTTTTGACTATACTTCTAAGGGTAATCTGTCAAAACAAAGATAAATCATAGAGTATTATAACTGGGTCAGACCCAATCCCCTTATCTCAACTGACAGTATCACAAATGAGGAACTACAAACTCAGAAAAGTGTATTAAGTTACCCAAATGTACATAGGAATTGGCAAAAAGAAAAAAGGTAGTTCCAAAGAAACATATGCATGCATTTTCAAAATATTGGTTGTGTCTAAAATTGAGAAAAACTAAAAGTAACTTCCAATATGAATGCTGCATCATAACTCTCATACTTATCACATGTACATGCTAAAATATTTAATATATTTAGTACCATTAGAAATGAAAAATTGTATGGAAATGTTTGGTGGGACAAATATGCCCTCATTCCCTCCAGTGGCAGGTCTCAGGTCCCGGAGACCTGCAGGAATGCCAATAACACAATGGGTCCCTGGCTAAGGCACACATGGTAGAAAGGTGGTACCAGAGATGTGGAAGTATACCATGTAACACTAACAATATGAACCAACAGGTGGTCTCTAATCTTTCTTTTTGTTCTGTTCTACTTGTCCTCTTCCTCTCTTTTGTCAGCTCTCTCACTTGACTTTATTGTACTTTCATGTCAGTAAACACTGTCCCTTCTCTTTCTGCTTCACTTCAGAACTCCTCAGCCTTCTCTTCCAATCTTCCTCTCTTGTGTCCTACAGTTTTCCAAAACCTGAATGATTACCGTGTGTCCTACAAACTTGTTCCTGTTATATTTATTCTCATTCATCTCTCTATGCTATCCCCTATCCTTTTGAAACACGCACACACACACACACACACACACACACACACACGCACATACACACACACAGCAGGGTGAAATCACTCTACTAAGTGGAAAATCATTGCATACAAGTTCCTGTATAAGTTGGATTCTATTTCTATACACTATCCTACAGTTATAGATATCAGGCATAATAGATAAATTATAGAGTGCTACAATAGTTTGTAAATAGCCAGGCTGTACTTGAGTCTTGTCACTGTTGCCAACTGAACTACTTTAAAAAAGACATCACACACGCTATGACCATATTTTTCCCTCCTCTGTGACAGCACTGTAACTGTAAAGGGTTATAGTCATTATCCTAGTTCAGTATCAAAGGAATGGGTCTTACATCAAATAAATAGCAACTCCTCAGTTTTAATATATTGGGAAGGCAGGTTCTGGAGACAGACATAAAGACCAAGAACTGATAGGTCTGGACTGAAAGTTTCTCAGGCACCTTGTCCTAAACATTCTCCCTCTTAGCTTCCCAGGCACCCTGCCCCAAACTCTTTTCCCCTTGGCCTCATACAGAGCCAAACCCAAAACAGCAGAACAGGTCCTCCTGACTCTGACCTAAGCAAAATTCAACCACAAGGAAGACAAATGATGTCCACCTGTGACCTGGCTATTCCAACCCACAATTATTCTCCACAAGGAAGAAAAATAGTGTTCACTTGCAACATGGCTGTTTCATTCTGCAATCACTCTCCCTAAAAGACCCTATAAAGCCTCCTACACCTTTGTTCGGATCTGTCTATGTCTGCAAGACAGCTCTCCACATGGGCTTCCACCTCCACGTTGAGCTTCCACCTCCACGTAAGCTTCCAATAAACCTGCTTTACTCATGTCAGTATGTCTGGTGGGGTTTAGCATGGTTTCGGCTGCCTTGGTTTTTGACCTTTCAAGAACCACATACATCTAGAAGATATCCAGAGGAACTGACACTTCTTAGGAAAGTCTCCATATGGGTGATTTTTACACAGAAGACTTCAAAAGCTCCACTAATACCTGTAGGTTTGATATCCAAATTCAGTAGTGTAGCAAAATACAAAATCAACATTCAAAAATCAATAGTAAGAGACTGTCCAAAAAGCTCAGCAGACTAAAGTGCCTGCTTAGACAGGTGCATGAACCAGAATTCAATCCCCAGCATGCCAGCTCAGTCGGACCCAGCCCCAGCGTGTGCTGAGATGGAGACAGACTGGATGTGGTGGGCCCTGCCAGGGCTTGGGAGACTGAAAACAGGAGGATCACTACAAGTCTGATCTGTGTATTAAGACCCTGTAGACCCTATACTAAAAACATTTTAAAAAACAATAAATAGTATCCCTGAAAAAAGATAGTATTCCTGTACACAAACAACAAACTCACAGAAGAATTAGGGGAACCACATCCATCACATTAGCATCTAAAAAATCAAATATTTAGAAATCAATCCAAAAAAGGATGTAAAATATCTGTACAGTGAAAATTACAATACCCTAAAGAAAGAGATTAAAGAGCATATCAGAAAATGGAAAGCTATTCCTTATTTTGGATGGAAATAACCAACATTGGATAGTGAAAATGACCATACTCTCAAAACTACTACACAAATTTAATGCAATCCTAGTGCATCTTTGATCATGGCATTCTTCCCTTAGGACTTAAATAGCTGCTATGAGTATTAAAAACTAGTTTATTCCAACTTCCCATTTATCTGCATGGATTTCCTCTTGGAATCATTCTGGTCTCTGTCCAGATGTGCCTTCCACAGACTTTTCCAAAAGAGCCTTTCTCCTTGTTGCTCTCCCTTTCCTCATTTTGGCACTTAATAATATCTGATAAATTATATTTTTATTTTAACGTGATCTGTATTCACTAAAATATAGGTTCCTCAAGAAGAGGGAATTGTCCGTTTTGTTCGCTGCTAAATTTCTAGAACTTACAAGGGTCTGGCAATAGTAGGCACCTCAAAAATATTAAGTAAAAAAGAGAGTGGTTCTGCTGATTGATATGATATGATATGATATGATATGATATGATATGATATGGCATGACACCAAGGCCATTCATTCCCCAAGAATGTGGCAAAAACATGGATGCAGAAACAAGCTGATTTCTATTAATAACAATCTAACATCTAAAAAAAGTCAAAATGCCATTGTCATACCCCAAAGATCTAGAGCAAACATTCCTAAAATTCAATTGGAACCAGAAGAGACCTAGAATAGCAAAAGCAATTCTAGGCAATAAAGACAAGTCAAAGAGCATCATAATCCCTGACCTGAAATTATACTACAACTTTACTGTGATAAAATCAGCATGGCACTGGCAAAAAACAAACACACAAACAAAAAACAGTCCTAAGGACTAATGGAACAGAATGGAAAATGCAGGTAGAAGCCCAAACACACTCAACCACTTTATCTTTGACAAAGGGGCCAAACACGTTCAGTGGATGAAAGATCACCTCTTTAATAAATGATACTAGAAAACTGGCTAAGACTAAAACTAGATCCATGTCTATCATACTATGCACTAAACTGATGTCATAATGGATCAGAGATCTAAATATTAAAATAGAAACACTAAATTTACTGGAAGAGAACAAAGGTAGAAATCTTGAAGACACAGGAGTAGGCAGAAATTTCATGAAGAAAGCCCAGGCTACAAAGGAAATATTCAAATGAACAAACAGTGCCTAACCGTATTAAAAGACTCTGCACAACAAAAGAAATCACCAAAAACAATGAAAAGACAACCCAAAAGTGGGAAAAAAATGACACCATTTGTCCCTCAAAAGACTTGTATCTGAAACATATAAAGAATGGAAAAATCCAGAACTCTAAATTCAAAGACCCAATAAAAAAATGAGCGTCTGAGAGGAGTACACATTCTCAGAAAAAGAAATTCAAATGGCAAATAAAAACAGGAAAAAAGGTTTAATATCATTGGTCATTCGAGAGATCAGGACATATGAGAACTTGTACTGTAACGTCATGTGACTCGGTAGTGTCCCATATTTTCTGATTAAGGAGATTATGGGGCCAAAGAGGAAGGTGATCGATGATGTAGAGTGTGCCTAAGGAAAGTCACATGGAGACAGAACATTCTCTCAGGCTTTCACAGAGAGTGCATTGGCCAGGCAATGGCCATGACTCAACCACATGACTGACACTGACAAAGGTTCTACAATCTGAGGTACAGAATCTCAGGATAAATCCTGAGGGGATTTCACTGACCTTATCAAACCCAAAAGCTACAACTCTTGTTGCATAGGTCCTGCTTTACCTTGGTCTTAACCATCCAGCAAAAAAGTATAAAAATGAAGTATAAAAAGTAAAGCCATGCTGTTATGTTGAGCTGTGGGGGACTCAGGTCAACAATTTCTGAGATTGCCAGTCAAGTGGAAGAACCAACACTATTATGGTCTACTGAACTCTTTTAGAATATTTTGCTGAGTTTACACACCTATAGTATTTAAATGATGGAACTTAACAAAAAAGGGGATACAGATGAATGTCCATTTTGTATCTGTGTATTCAAAGTGGTTAAGATAGATATAGAGTTACATTCTCTTGAATAGAGGGATTTGTTCTAATGGTGTTTGTAAATAGGATATCATGTCCACATCTTGTACAGCAATTAACCACTGGGAAGAATGTATGCAATGTGTTAATTATTGAAAATGTCCTACCCCCCCAACAAAAAGATGTTATATGTAAATGTCCACTGCGTATGGTGAATGTAAGAATGTAATAGAAATGTGCATTAATAAATATTAAAACATGAAAAAACAACATTGAAATTGCATCTCATCCCAGGTAAATGGATGCAGTTCAAGTCCATAGTCATAAGTGAAATAAATCAGACCCATATGTGTAAATATTGTATTGTCTCACTAGTGTGAGAAACTGAATGAGTACATAACGTAAAATAGATATTGTAAGTAGAGAAGAAACTGTACAAAAGATAAAAACTGTTTAGGGGAAAGAGGAAAGGAGGAAAGCAGAAAAAGTACATTTGTACTCAAGATAGTTAAGATAGTTATATTGCTAGTTTCCCTTAGTACATTGAAAAGGAAGGTGTGGGCTAATATTGCCCGGTCATGATATCAGGCCTGTATTTTACACTCTGAATGACTACTACAAAGACAACAATACACAATGTATTAATTATTACTCTCCTAATAACCTGTTTTGAAACTCTGTTTTATTGTTACTTTATTTTTTTTCTTTTTAAAATTAAAAATCTGAAGACAATTCTAAGGAAAGGAAGCAGTATATGTGAAGGCCTTATGAAAGACACAACATGTAAGACAGGAAAGACCACTGGAGCATCTGGAAAACAATAACATGAGAGAAAGCAAAGAGGACAAAATGATAAAGAAATCAGGTTAGGGACAAGCATGTAGCTACAGTAGGGTGAATAAATTCTACGATAAGTGCAATGCACATCAGGCCTGAAGGCAAGAACCCCCTTCTTTGCCTGCCCTCTTTGTCTTCCAACACTGACTCGGATTGAATTCATATCAGCGTGAGCTCCTCCTGACTCATCTTGGTATACTTGTCTTGTTTTAGCTGGTAGTTAATTATCAAAGGGCCTAGTGAATGTTCAAAAAATAACAGGATTGTTCACAGTCTCTGAAAAAAATCTATGTTGACACCGTAGGCTTATTCAATAACCAAGAAGTAGTTTCTCTGATGATTTCAATGTAGTCCTAGTACTCTAATTTTTCTATTTTATCCAATATGAACTTCTCAATTTTTATTTAACTTATCAACATTGTAATTTGCTTATTATTTGAGATTCTGCACTCTAAATGCCATGTTATGTATTGCTAAACCTTGTTATAAAATTAATGCTTAGGAAATAAATGTTACGCTTTTCTTTTTTGTTTTTTTTTTAATGTATTTGGTAGAGTCTCACTAGGTGGCTCAGATTCTAGTGATCCTCCTGTTTTCAGCCTCCCCAGTGCTGAGATTACAGGTGTACACCACTATGCCCAGTCTGAGTGTCCAGCTAGCGTACTGGGGGCAGGGCCACTTCAGCATGCAGGACCCTGGATTGAATCTTGGTCCCTGTGCTTGCTTAAGCAGGCACTTAACTCACTGATATATCTCACCAGCCCATGAAGTTTTTCAATAATACCTTCTCAAAGAAAAACATGAATAGACGAGATAATATGGGAAGTTAAACAAACATAGCAGTTTATTTTCACAAAGCAAGAGAGTTGTACTTAAAAGAGTAAGAAAGTATATTTGTTTTTTTTTAAAGTCTTCTTAACATATTCTGTTAACCCTCGAGTATTCCATTATTAAGAAAGCTATTCAGCATGAAAATATTTTAGGATTCAATTTGCTGAGGTGAACATTTCAAGGACATTTTACTCCTGAATGAACACTCACTTAGAAGACTGTCTTCATATTTTTTGTGTGCAATTTGGGAATCAAACTCAAAGTTCTAAACATGTTATGCAAGTGCTGTTCCATTGGTCTACAAGCCCAGGCTCAGATTTTTTCATCATCTGTAAAACAGAAGTTCGTTCTTTGAGATTCTGGTGCCATGGTTTGTATAGTAACAACTTTTAAGACATTGGTATGCATATATATAGAAAAAGCCTGGGAATGGCACCATTACTGAGAACTGATAGACTAATGGTAGACAATGAGCAGAAGTGGCATTTGGGTGTCCTAAAAATTCTCTAAAACAACCTTTTATAAACTTCCAGGAACAGGTCATTTGCAGCAATAAAGGTATTGCTAAATAGCTCAGCTGATTAAAGCACATGCAATCAAGCACAGGGGCCAGGGATGTGATCTCTGGGTCACACTGGAAGGTGATTGAGGCTGGGTGTGGTGGCATGTGCCAGTGATCCCAGCACTTGGGAGGCTGTAAACTGGTGGATCACCAAATCTAGTAGTGAGACCCTGAACACCCTATAGACCCTTCCCTAAAAAATACAAAAAAATAAAATAAAAGCACCCCAGTTGCTGCTGTGCTGTCTCTGGTAAATGTTTGATTAAAAAAGAAAGGGGTGGCGAATGAAGGCAGGAGACAGGAAAAGGGGTGTCACGGGAATGTCCTGCTATAATGCTGTATATAGTTAGATTTCTAAATTTATATGTAAAAATATGCAATTGTTTATTCCTATTTTAAAAAATTTTTCTTCATATCCTGTAGAGAATTAAAGTTTAACATATCAATGCTTGATGAAAAATACCTGTTCCATGTTATGCCTAAGATATTTCACACTCAGATAGACAGTGAGCTTATGTTCAACAGCCTAGAGTGTAGGGTAATAACAATAAGGTTCTTTTCTGGAGGGTTAACAAGTTAAGTTTGCAGACCAAAAATTAAAGAAAAAGGAGGGCTGCGAGGACAGCCAACATTTTGGCCCTAGCCTTTAAAGGTCAATGAAGACTCAGGACATAGGAGAGCCTATAGTGTAACATCATGTAACTGAGTTATGTCCCAAATTTTCTGATCAAGGAGATTATGGAGCCACAGAGAAAAGTGCCTGATGATATAGAGTGTGCCTAAGGAGGATCACATGGAAAGAAAATATTCTTGCAGGCTTTCACAGAGAGCAAATTGGTCAAGCAATGGCTGTGACTCATCCACATGTCTGACACTGACAAAGGAGCTACAAACTGTGGTACAAGATTTCAGGATAAGTCCGGAGGGTACTTGACTGACCTTATCAGATACAAAAGCTACCTTTCTTGTTATATAGATCTTGCTTTATCTTGGTCTTAACCATTCAGTAGAAAAGTATAAAAACAAAGTATGAAAAGTAAGACCATATTAATATGCTGAGCTATAAAAGGCTCAAGTCAACAACTTCTGACATTGCCAGTCTTACAGAAAACCCACTACTATTATGGACTACTGAACTATTTTGGAGTATTTTGCTGAATTCGCACACCTATAATATTTAAATGACAAAACTAAACAAAAAAGGGGATAAAAATGAACGACCATTTTGTATCTGCATATTCAAAATAATTAGGATAGATATACAGCTACATTCTCTTAATTCAGTGAATAGAAGGATTTGTTCTAATGATTTTTGTATACAGGATATCATGTCTACATCTTGTACAATGAATAACCACTAAGACAACAATATGCAATGTATTAATTATAGAAACTGTTCTACCAATCGAATTTGAAACTATCTCAGTGTTATTTTTTTCTCAATAAAATTATGGAAAAAAATAAATAAAATATAAATATTTAAAATATACAAAAAAGGTATTGCAGTATGTCATATGATGCTAAAAACACGATTGTCTACACAGAAAGAACACTTCCATTCTACTAAGGTGACTGCAGATGAGGTGGCTACTGTTTCTCTGGACATAGACATAGCCATATCCAATACAACCCTCAGAAGGGTGGCTTTTGAAAGTTGTTTGCAGCTTTATTTGAAAACTCTAGTGTTGATAAAACACCAAATATATAGGGATTTTAATTTAGTTTGGACTTAATCTGTCATACAGAATTAAATACATTAAGAAGAATTAAATACATTTATATTTAGTGAAGAAATACAAGTTTAAATGAGGCAATTGTGCATTTTATCCAATAAATTAGAATGAGAAAAGAAAGAACCCAGAACAAACATCCTTTTATCATCAAGCAGGTCTCTCAACACTTTCCTTCAAGTAACCTTGAATGAATAAATCTTATCATTATATGTTTGTCATACATAATAAGTGCACTCATCATGGGTTCTTGGTCCACATCTTGACCTGTTTACTTCCCCTTCATCTTCCTGTCCTTCCCATCTCTCCTCATTGTCAATCTCCTGCCCATCTCCACAAAATTTATCTCTCTTTTTCTAAATTCAAAAGCATAATAGAAGATGTAAGATAAAAAATAAGAAGATAAATAAATTTATTTTTAATTCAGTTTCTCAGCCAAAGAGTAGGCTTCGAGTTGAAAATGGGACAGAAGGGATCACCTGCTCACTAAGGTCACCCCACAAGCCAAGGCAACAACCAAACTCTGCTAACAGTGGCAATCTTTTCACCACTAATCACTTGCCATAAGTGGGGGTAAATTGGAGAACATAACAGATTCAACATCTGATTTATTTTTGCCTAAATACAACAACAGTTAAAGAAGGGTAGAAGGGAAAAAAAAAACTCATGTGGAAACTAGTACCTATTTTTCAGGTAAGGAGTAAAGAGATAAATTGGAAAAGTGTGTGCTTGACTGCCCCACATCCTGAGGCTGTCACTGTGAACATTTTCAGTTATCCAAACAGTGCCTCAACTGTCCAAGCCCTAAAGGTCATGGATGGGTGTAAGTAACAAGTTCTGACACAGAAATCTTCCACTCAGGAGCCCTGAGACTTGAACAAACTTCCATAGCTTAGTCCCTAAAGTCCCTACTCCTACTGTTTCTAAATTTAATTATATTAATTTTAGATAATAAACATTTTGAAAATAGTATTCTAACCTGTTATAACACATTTTATTGAACATTCAGAAACCCTAAAATATTACCATCAAGACGTGCTTCACATGTGGCAAGTTGAATGCTGGTTAGCTTTCGTGGGTTGAGTCAAATAAGCATCTGATTATAAAACTGAGACTGTCTACTTTTGGAGCTTAAATTAAGAAGGCATAGTAAATAGTTTAAGGATTCTATGGTCCGAAAAAAATAAGAGATTTTTAAAACCATCAAAAGTCTGTTTTCTCTGTCTTCAGCATAAGATACAAAGGCATTTTCCTTCTCTTTCAGAAAGATGTAAAGTAATACCGTATAGCCAAAGAATGAAGCGTATAGAACTCATTAGCACATAACACAGGAGGGATTCTCAAAGTTCGGTATTCTGTATGCATTTTTAGAGGCATCTGCCTTGAAATTTTTATCACATAATTATGTAAAGCAAACTATTATTCTTTGTGATACTTGTACTCATGATTGTCACATCCTCCAATTCTATGCAGCCCAAAAACAAACAGGCAGCATATCAAGATTGAAATCTAAGGCACTAAAAGAAAAAAAATCAAGTATACATATTACATTTTTGCATATGATCTGAACTGAAATTTTAAAAACATTCCTAGACTTCAAAGTTATGACTTTATATTAACAAACTACATACACACAAGCATATGCAAACACATTCTTCATAAATCAGGTGATGTGCACAAACTGAAAGTTCTTGCAAATCACATTTCAGTAAATTTATGTCTATATCCATAGAAGTACACATAAACTCTAATACACATTCACACATTCTAATTAACTTCGAGGGATAAAATTCATCAAAAGATCCAGATATTATTAAATTTATTGCCTTTTTTCAGACTTCTTACTAATTACAGTTTCAGCAGTCTCCAAGTACTATTTTATTCAGCACTCTTGAACTTTGTTTTTCCTCTTTTGTTTTTCTTTCTTATTTCTTAAATAAATATGCTCTCTAGTCATAAAAGTTACACTTATTAGAAACAAATCTTTAGAATACACAGAGATGCGCACAAAAATTTCCGTAACCTACAATTTCACCACCCAGAAGCTGCCTCTAGTTACCTGTTTTTGTATGAGGTAGCATGTGGGCTCTAATTCCAGTATCCCAAAACTATAACTATGAATATTTTCATATATGTTTTTTCAGCCTTGTGTTCTATAGCATCAATTGGCTTGTGGACAGAGAGTAAAGCAACCTGTGTCCTTTAAATTGTCCTTTGATACTGGGCACAGTGGCACAGGCCTGTAATCACAGCACTGTGGTGGCCTGAGTTAAGGAGGACTGTTTGAGTTTATAGGCCAACCTGGACTTTCTAGTGAGTTGAAGGCCAGCCTGAACTGCGAAGTGAACCCTGTCTCAAAATAAATAAATAAAAATAAATGCTCACTGACACTGAGTGGGCTCAGTGCTTGGCAATCATTGAAGGGCTCATGGTGCTGCATTGGTTAAAGAGACTTTTCTTCCCTGCCTCAGTAGTACATCCAGAAAAGAAGGCTCAGGGGTGCTGAACTTTAATTCTGCATCCATGTAGAAAGATGCATAGTATTCATTCATATTACATTTTATTTTATATTATTTTTCAATTATACTACATTTTAAAAGATAAAGCTTATTTATCTCTTTTGATCATTCTTGGTTTGAAGTTCACAAGTCTATGCAATTTCCTTTTGTGGTAAATACGTTCCTTTTATACAATATAGTTGAGTCTTGTTTCTTGATCTACTCCACCAGTCTGCTTCTTTTGTTTAGTGAATTTAACCCATTTACATTGATGGCTATACCTGATATGTATTGATTTCACTTTGTCACGTTATTTTCCTGCTGTTAGTTCCCTACTTTTCCACTCTGCTTAATTGCTTTCTCTGCTTGGTAGTTCCTTTCTATTGTTCTTGAAGTTGTGGTCATTTTTGTCTCTTTCTAGAATTTCTGCTCATACTTTTGTAAGATTGCTTTAGTGGGGCTGGTGAGATGGCTCAGTGGTCTGAAGCACCTACTTAGAACAAGCTTGGCAATGCACGGGGACCACGGTTCAATCCCCCAGCACCACATGCCAGCCAGCCCCACCCCCTGGTGGGCTGAGCTGGCCACACACACACACACACACACACACACACACACACATAAATAAATTTTTAAAAAAAGATTGCTTTGGTGGTCATTGATTTATTTCAGTTGTTAGTTGTCATGGAAGGATGTTATTTTTCTGTGCAAGGGAAAGAAACTGTTCAAAACAAAAGCCAAGATCTACTACTGAGCTCCTCTGCGATCTCAGGCAACTTTTTTTTTTTTTTTTTGATGCTCAAATTGAGATGTGACTTGTTATAAAACTAAATGATAAAATGCACATAAATTTACTTTATGACATGGCACTACACAAACCTAAGGGAAAGATACCTAAAATAGGAATAACTGGGTCATATGCAATTTCTAGTTTATTCTATTACCCTTGTAGGCATCTTTCTGAAAGAGTGAAATACATCACTTTACAGTGATCATATATAGCCATGTTTGTAGCAGTACAACTCATAATAGATAAATCATACAATGAGCTCACATATCCAAAACCAAACGAATGGATAAAGAAAACCTGGTGTATTTTATCTAGAACATATGAAAAAATTTTAAGAATGAGTCCCCCAAATTTAAAGACCCAATCCAAAAATTGGCATCTGAAATGAATATACACTTTTCAGATGAAGAAGCACAAATGGCAAGTATTCAACATCATTTATCATTAGAGAAATGCAAATTAAAACAACACTGAGATTCCATCTCATCCCAGAAAGAATGGCTAACATCAAGAGGTCAGCTAATAACAAGTGATGGAAGGGATGTGTGGGAAAAAGAACTCTTGTTCGTCT
>NW_004524604.1:12897023-12898527 GCF_000260255.1 Octodon degus | reverse complement strand
TGGTCACCAACTTCAATTACACAGCAGTGACACTAACTTGGCAAAGAACTGACAAACTGGGTCCCCATTCTGTGCCATGCTCTCTACCCAACTGATGATGCGTTCTTTGCAACATTATGCAGAGTTTTGTTGTTCCCATTTTAAAGATTCAGAAACTGAGGTTCAGAAATAATATTCAACCTGTCTTGAGAAGATTTCATTTTGAAGTATCCAAGCTACAGCTTTAAATTGAGTTTTATGTCAAAGCCAGGATTCTGTGTCTAACACCGTTGCGCCAGTTCAAAATTTCATGTGCCATTACTCTTGGGAGAACTTTCAAGCTCTGCATGTGTGCCTTCTTAGTGGAATGATTCTGGAATGCCCTAGAATACTCTAGAAATATTGCTATTGTTCACACTCCCACAGTCATATATGTAAAAGGTGGATAAGTGTAAAGTGGGAAGAGGGAAGATCAGTGAAGCACAAAATAAAAGTATCAAGGAAACAAAAAAAAAAAAGAACTCTTGTTCACTGTTGATAGGTATGAAGACTGGTACAACCACTAGAGAAATCAGTGGAGATTCCTGAAAAAGCTGGGATTGAAAGTCCCATTCAAGCCATCTATTTCCCTTCTGGGTATTTTTCCAGAAAAACTGAAAACATCATACCACAACAATATATGTAGACCCATGTTCATTTTATTTTATTTTTATTTACTTTTTATGTATTTGATACAGGGTCTCACTACACAACTTGGACTCATACTGATTACAGGTGTAATCTGGGATTAAAGGCATGCACCAGCACACCCAGTCTTTGTGCCTGGCTCAGTGTGCCCAGGGGTGGGACTAGTGCAGCATGTGGTACCATCCACCCATGTTTACACCAGCACAGTTTATCATAGTTAAATGCAAACGAAATGCCCATCAGCTGAGGAATGGATAAAGAAGACGTATTTTTTAAATTTTTTTATAATATTATTGAGAAACAAATAGCAATGAGACAGTTTCAAATCAAATTGGTAGGACAGGTTCAATAATTAACATATTGCATACTCTTTTCCTAGTGGTTAATTGCTGTACAAGATGCGGACATGATATTCTATTTACAAACACCATTAAAACAAATTCCTCTATTCATTAAGAGAATGTAACTATGTATCTATCCTAGCCACTTTGAATACACAGATACAAAATGGACATTCATATGTATCCCCTTTTTGTGTTAAGTTCCGTTATTTGAATATTATAGGTGTGTAAACACAGCAAAATATTCTAAAAGAGTTCAGTAGCCTATAATAGTATTGGGTCTTCCGTTTGACTGGCAATGTCAGAAATTGTTGACCTGAGTCCCCTACAGCTTAACATAACAGCATGGCTTTACTTCTTTTATTTCATTTTTATACTTTTCTGCTGGATGATTAAGACCAAGGTAAAGCAGGACCTATGCAACAAGAATTGTAGCTTTTGGGTCTGATAAGGTCAGTGAAATCTCCTCAGGATTTATCCTGAGATTCTGTACCTCA
>NW_004524604.1:12888799-12896693 GCF_000260255.1 Octodon degus | reverse complement strand
CAGCTCTCCTTTTTCTCTAATTTGGTCTGCAAACTTAGGTTGTTAACCATCCAGAAGACAAGCTTATTGTTATTACCATACAACTTAGGTTGTTAAGCTTAACCTTACTATCTGTCTGAATATCAACCATCTTAGGTATCACATGGAACAAGTATTTTTCATCAAGTATTGATACGTTGAACTTTAAGTCCCTACAGAATATGATAAAAAAATTTAAGAAGATGTATTTTTACTCAATGGAGTATTATTCAGCTTTAAACAGGATAAGCTTGAGGACTTTATTAGTAAATGGACACAACTAGAAACCATATTCTTAAATTAAATAAATCAGGCCTGCTTGTTTAAACATTGTTTTGTCTCCTTAGCACCAGTAAGAACCTGAAGGAGTAAGTAAAATCTGAAGGGTACAATAGATACTGTGAAAAGGATGTGAACCTGTTCAAAGGAAGGAATTACTGAGCAGAGAAGAAAGACAGGAGAGATAGTGAGGGAATGAGATTTATCTGTGCATGTAACAAGTATGGTTTGGAAAATTGTACTGTATATTTGTGCTGGTCTATGCAAAGGAGGAGTTAATACCTAATTTTTCATTTAGTTTTGTTTCATCTTTTCCCTTTTTCTCTATTCTTGATTTCTTATAACTTTTTCATCTTTTTCTTTCTTTTACCAATTTATTCCGTGTATATCTGATAATCTGAACAACTGATTTGAAGACGACACTATGCAGTACAGTATTATGCAGTACTGTCAAATTAATAAATTTGTTTAGGAAAATTTTATATCATTTATAATATTTTCCTTTTCTAATACTATTTTTTATTCTCAAAAAAGTAAGAAAGAAAAACTGGTGTTTATACAATAGAGCACTATTCTGTAAAAAGTGTTGATTCATACATAGGAAACTAGATGCACATTGTGACAGTGTTAAGTGAATTAAGTCAAGCAAAACATCAGCTGTGACATATCACATATTTTGTCTTGTATGAGAAACCCAAATAAAAAATAGAGAGCAAAATGAAAAGTAACAGGAAACCGAGATAAGAAGATAAATCATTCGCAAAAGGTTGGTGGGGTCAGTAACAGAGGGAGGGGGAAGGGAGAGAAAGGATAAGGTATTGGAAGAAAAGGAGTCGAAAGAATTGGGATGTGTTCTGTACATGTACCAAGCCAACACAAAATGGAAACATGGTGTACTGCAATCATGTACCTCAAAGAAAGAACAGGAAAGGGATCAAAAAAATGAGTAGGTGGGGAGAGAAGGAAACTGAAAGAATGAATTAAGAGTGTAATGTGCCTGTACCAACTCCACACCACAAGGAGTATAAACGTTATGTATTGCACAGATATACAATAAGTTAAAATAAATAATGCAAAATCTAAGGAGAAAATAATCTAAAAGTTGTTCCTAAATTTGCTGTTTCTAAGAATGTTCCAGTGATGAATATAAAAATGTTTCTTGTGTTTTTATTTCTTTATTCAATAAAATCAACATAGTGGGGCTGTGGAGATAGCTCAGTAGGTAGAATAAGCTCTTGCCTGGCAAGTGCAAAAACCTGAGTTCAATCCCTGGCTCTGAAAAAAAATCAACAAAATTGAAAAATTAATTTTTCAACAAAAACAATAAAATTAGTTTCTATTAATGTACCAATGTGCCATTCAAAATATTTTCCATCTTATTATGTTGTGATCAGCAAAATAAGAAAGTTTTTAACCCCTTACTTGAAAGCATTCAATTACCTAACCATACATACTTTTCACTGGCATGTGATAATTAACTAAAATAGTGACAGTTGATTTCCAAGTACACATGCATGTAGTGTGTGAAAGTTTCTTGCCTTCTCAAGTATTATTTATTCATCCTCATTTTATAACAAAATCCAAAGTTATAGGAAGATAGTACTTCTGGAAATTTTGTCATTGCCCCATCAGACATTATATTTTTTCTTTTTTTTAAATGTTTTTCCATAAAATAAGAAAGCCATGCTGTTATGCTGAGCTATAGGGGACTTAGGTAAAAAATTTCTGACATTGCCAGTGGAGCAGAAGACCCAATACTATTGTGGACTACTGAACTCTTTTAGATTATTTTGCTGAGTTAACACACCTATAATATTCAAATAACGGAACTTAACAAAAAAAGGGTATACAGATGAATGTCCATTTTGTATCTGTGTATTCAAAGTGGTTAGGATAGATGTATAGTTACATTCTCTTAATGAATAGAGGGATTTGTTCTAATCGTGTTTGTAGATAGGATACCATGTCCACATCTTGTACAGCAATTATCCACTGGGAGGAATGTATGCAATGTGTTAATTATTGAAAATGTCCTACCAATTTGATTTGAAACTGTCTCATTGCTATTTGTTTATCAGTAAAATTATGGGAAAAAAAGAAAAATGAAAAAGAAAGCCAAGAAATATTTCTTGTTCCATTTAAATTACATCAGACCCATCCATACTTTTCACTGTGCATTTGGATATCATTTGAAGGCTTGTAAAAGCAAAGGACAATATTAGTCCTGCATGTCGTTGAAAAATTAAATATTCATATATTTTAGCCTTTTCAATTTTCTATAGGTTACAGTTTAAACAGAAAACTTCCTTTTGAAGAAATGATTTCAACATGGCCTTACAAACACAAATCTTAGCATATTAGTTAAGATAAATAAAAATTTCTTACTATATGTACTTTTATCTGTTAATGCATTAAAATTGATAATTTTCTTTTTTTCCATAATTTTATTGAGAAATAAATAGCAATGAGACAGTTTCAAACCAAATTGGTAGGACAGTCTCAATAATTAACACATTGCATACATTCTTCATAGTGGTTAATTGCTGTACAAGATGCGGACAAGGCATCCTATTTATAAATACCACTAGAACAAATCCCTCTATTCATTAAGTGAATGTAAACTATATATCTATCCTAAACATTTTGAATACATAGATACAAAATGGACATTCATCTGTATCCTCTTTTTTTGTTAAGTTCCGTTATTTGAATATTATAGGTGTTTAAACTCAGCAAAATATTCTAAAAGAGTCTAGTAGCCCATAATAGTATTGGGTCTTTCACTTCACTGGCAGTGTCAGAAACTGTTGACCTGAGTCCCCTACAGCCCAACATAACAGCATGGCTTTACTTCTTATATTTCATTTTTATACTTTTCTGCTAGATGGTTAAGACCAAGGTAAAGCAGGACCTATGTAACAAGAGCTGTAGCTTTTGGGTCTGATAAGAAAAACTGATAATTTTCTAAAACATAAAAACTAGAATCAAGAACTTAAGAGGCAACCCAAGTGACTTTGGTGAGCTGTATGATCTGTGAGCCTAGACTGTACAGCAGAGGTTTGATGGCACCTGGTCCAACCACTTAAAAACTTTGGACGACTCTGTGTGGCCCAGGAGACTCTGATGAGCTGCATCCCTTGGCCCACAGTGCTCTAGTGTGAAGTTTGTGGTGGTACTGGTGCAACATTTTAAGAACTTGGGAAAATTCTGGGCACCCTGTGGGAACCTGATAAATGTGGCCAACACCAGCCACCTACACTGAATCTTTGTTGAGTATCAGCCAATCACCCCACTAGTAGAAAGAGAGAGCATTACTGAGTCCTGTGCTACTCCTTAGTGTAGTGGAAACCTTATTGACCATCATCCCACTGCTCTTCAACAATTGCTATAACTGGGTGATTACTGGGAGCTTTACAAATGCAAAAATGCATGAGCAAAAGGCAATATCAATCCTCCAGCCCACCCAGAACAAGTCCAGGAGAAAAAGACATACACAAACTTGAAAATCATGCATGTCAAATTTCTGAAATGATTGAAACTGAAGTAAATAAACATTTCCATCAGTCTATGGAAGAAATAAAATCAGAAACAATCTCTCAGGTAAGAAAACAAATGACAAAAAATGTTAAAGAATTGCTCACATAGCTAAAGAAGACATAGATTAAGAAAAAAACAGAGCAAACTAGAAAAATGATAGAAATAGTGAATAAAAATACAGAAAGAATTAGAATGCATGAAATGGATTCAAATAGATTTCCACTAAGTTAAGAATTATACTAAATGCTGGCAAAACCACTTGAATGAAACTGATGATTGACTTTCAGACCTTGAAGACAGTGATGCAGTTATGAACATGAAATAAAACAACATCTTAAAACTAACAAGGAACCACAAAATAACATTTCAGCAGCTACAAATGAAGCAAAGAAAAATAATATAAGAATTATAGAGATCAATGAAACAGCAGAAGACAGCACAAATGACATAAAATGACTATTTGCAGAAACACTACCAGAAAATTTTCCAAATGTGAGAAAAGAATTTGATGTACACTTAAGTGATGCATATAACAGCCACAATCAAAGTAAAGTTACATTTAGATTCATAATAATCAAGATCTCAGAAATACAGCAAAAAATAGAATATTAAAATCTGTCAGAAAGTTAAAATAGATCACCTACACTGGAAAGCCCATAAGAACAACAGCAGATTTTTCATTACAAGCCAAATCAAAAAGAGTTTGGTGTGAAGTATGTCAAGACTGAAAGAAAATAGCTTCCAAGCCATACTGGTGTATGCTGCAATACTATCTCTCAAATTCAATAATGAAATAAGATCCTTCCATGACAAAGAACAACTGAAGAAATCATGAACCTCAAACCAACTCTACACAGAGTACTGACAGATATTCTAGACAGAGACAGAGGTGATCACAGATTCAAGAATAACAAAAGAAAGAAAGAAATTGAAAAGATCAAAAAGCAAGAAACCCATAGCAGGAAAATAACATGCAAGGTTCAGCCAATACATATTAGTTATAATCATCAATGTAAATGGTCTCAATTCACCAATCAAAAGAAACAGACTAACAAAGTGGATTAATAAACAAACTCCAACAAAATGCTGCATATAAGAAACACATTTAACTTAAAAAGAAATTCACAGACTAAAAGTCAAAGGATGAAAAAACAAACCTCCATGCTACAAGTAATCAGAAAAAAAACAAGGATAGTTATGCTGGTTGCTGACAATATCAACTTCAAACCAAAAATCATTCAAAGAGATAAAGAAGGTCACTACATACTTGTTAAGGGAAAATTGCAGGAGAAAGAGATAAAAATTATGAATATATATGCACCCACCTAAATAAGATAAATTTTAATAGACTTGGAAAATGAAATGAGCAACAATACAACTGTAATGGGGTCTCTAACATGTCATTTTCACAAAAAGATAGACAAACTAGGCAAAAAATCAGCAAAGAAATAGCAGAACTAAACCAAACTTGTACAGAAATGTACTTGGTAAAATTTACAGAATGTTTCACCTAGCAACAGCAAAATACATATTCTTCTCATTTTCACATGGGACATTCTCCAAAATAGACCATATACTAGCACACAGAATATGCTTAAGTAAATGCAAAGTAACTGAAATTGCCCCATGTATACTGTTGACTATAGTGCAAGGAAACTAGAAACTAATGAGAAACGAAATTGCAAAAACACTACAAACACATGAAAATTAAATAACAGCCTCTCAAACAACCAGTGGGTAACAGATAAAATTAAAGAAGAAATTAAACAATATTGGCAATCAAATGAAAATGTATATACAATTTACCAGAACCTGTGGGATATAATGAAAGGTGTGTTAGGAGGAAAATTTACAGCAGTAGATTCATACATTAAGAAAACCAAACAAACCGGAATAAATGATATTATGATGCACCTCAAGCTTCTAAAAAAAAGAAGTCTAAAGAACAATGAATCAACGAGTTGATTCATTAAAAAAATAAATAAAATTGATAAACCCCTAACCAACCTAATTTTAAAAATGAAAGCAGAAATATCTATGCAGTAAGGAATAAAAAGAGCAAAATCACTACAGACCCTGAGAAATTCAGAAGATCATCAACACATACGTTGGAAATCCTTACTGTCATAGGATGGAAAACACAGAGAAAATGGATAGTTCCTAAATACATGATACATATGTATTGCCAAAGGTGAGTCAAGAAGATATACAAACTCTGAACTACCCAATAATGAGATATGAAATTCAAAATGTGTAAAAAATAAAAAAGCTAGCAACAAAGAAAAGCCTATGTCTGTATGAATTCACAGCAGAATTCTACAAGAAATTTAGAGAGGATTTAATGGCAACTTTTCTTAAATTCTTCAAAGCATTTCTCCAAAACAGATTACTGGAGGCAAGTATTACAATGATACCAAAAACCAGAGAAAGATCCAACAAAAAAAAGAACTACAGGCAAGTCTCTCTAATTAATATAGATGCAAAAATCCTCAATAAAATACTAGCGAACAATGCAGCAAATCATGAAGGATGGTATGCATCATGACTAAGTCGGATTCATCTCAGGAATGCAGGGATGGTTCAACATGTGCAAATCCATAAATATAAAACACCACATCATACAACCATGAACAAAAACTTTATGATCATCTCAATAGATTCATAAATAGCTTTTGATGAAGTCCAACATTCGTTCATGATAATAACCCTACAAAAATTGGAATAGATGGTCTATATCTGGCCCTAATAAGTCATCCGTGAGACACCAAGAACCAATATCCTAATTGAGCAAACCTGAAGGTTTTCCATTTAAAACCAGGAAAAAGACAAGGATACCTACTGTCTCCAAGCTTAGTTAATATAGTTCTGGAAACATTAGCCAGCAGAATTAAACAAGAGAGAGGAATAAAATGAATAAGGATTGGAAAAGATGAAGTGAAATTATTATTTGAAGATGACATCATATTCTACATACAGGGCCTCAAAAACACAAAGAGTCTTGTAGATTTAATATTCAAATTAAGTAATGTAACAGGATACAAAGTCAACACTGAAAATCAGTAGCAGTTTTGTACACAGTGAACACACTTAGAGAGAAATTAGGGAAATCAAATATTTCACGAAAACATCTAAAAAAGAAAAAGAATAAAAATAAAAGCAACCTCAGGAATCAATCTCACAAAGTAAATGTTGCATATAGTAGAAAGTATGGTACTCTGAGAAAAGAGATTGGAGAGGATTTCAGAAAATGGAAAGATATTCTGTGCTCCTGAATAGGAGGAACCAACATTGTAAAAATGGCCAAACTCCAAAAATTGTTATACAGAATAAATATAATCCCAATAAAAATATCATTAGTATACCTTGCAGAGCCAGACAAAACTTTCCACAAATTCATTTGGGACCAGAAGAGACCCTGAATATCAAAAGCAAACCTGGAAAACAAAAGAAAGGCAGGATATATATATATATATATATCCCTGACCTGAAATTATATTAAAAAGCTATTGTGATAAAATCAGCAAAGGACTAACATACAGATAGACAAGAGGATCAATGAAATAGCTTAGAAGATTAAAAAAACTTAATCAACATTTTCAGCAACCTTATCTTTAATAAAGGGGCCAAACATGCTTACTGGATGAAAGATAGGTTCTTTAATAAATGATGGTGGAAAAACTTATGTTCCACATGCTGAAGGCTAAAACTAGACCCATGACTATCACCACACACTAAACTATAGTCAAATGGATCAAAGATTTAAGCATTAAAACAGAAACCCTAAATCTTCTGGAGGAAAATGTAGGTAAAAATCTTAAAGACGTGGGGTAGGTAGAGAGTTCATGAACAAAAACCAAATTGCATGGAGAATACTTCAAAAACACAACAGGTATCACATCTTTTTGAAAAGTTTCTACACTTCAAATGAAATCTCCAACAGAGTAAAAAGAAAGCACATAAATTGAGGAAAGAATTATAGTCAACTGTCCCGCCAATGAATATCTTCTATCTAAGATGTTGGCTATTCAGACAGATAGTGATAGGCTCAACTGCCTATGTT
>NW_004524604.1:12884616-12888699 GCF_000260255.1 Octodon degus | reverse complement strand
TATTATATATATCATTAAGTTTCTCTTCTGGAGGGTTAACAACTTAAGTTTTCAGACCAAAAATTAGAGAAAAAGAAGGGCTACGAGGATAGCCAAAATTTTGGCTCCAGCCCTTCAATGTCAGTGAGGACTTAGGACATAAGTGAACCTATACTGTAGGATCCTGTAACTCAGTGGTGTCCCAAATTTTCTGATCAAGGAGATTATGGAGCCACAGAAGAAAGTGATCAATGATGTATAATGTGCCTAATGAGAGTCACATGGAGAGAAAATATTATTTCAGGCTTTCACAGAGAGCAAATTGGTCAAGCAATGGCTGTGACTCATTCACATGGCTAACACTGAAAAATAATCTACAAACTGCCATACAGGGTTTCAGGGTAAATCCTGATAAGATTTGACTGACCTTGTCACATACAAAAGTTACATTTCTTGTTATATAGGTCTTGCTTTATCTTGGTCTTAACCATACAGCAGAAAAGTATAAAAATGAGGTATTAAAAATAAACCATATTAATATGCTGAGCTGTAAAAAGCTCAAGTCAACAACTTCTGACATTGTCAGTCCTGTGGATAACTCACTACTATTATAGACTTGTGGACTATATTGGATTACTTTGCTGAATTCATGCACCTGCAATATATGAATGTCAATGGAATACACATCTCTGATGAAAGTAAACAAGAAAGGGGGATATAAATGAAAGACCACTTTGTAGTGAAATATATAGATATAGATATAGATATCTGTATATACAAAATAGTTAGGATAGATATATAACTACTTTCTCTTAATTCATTGACAAGAAAGATTTATACTAATAGTGTTTGGACAGGATAGCATATCTGCATCTTTTACTATGAATAACTACTATGAAGACAATGATATGCAATGTATTAATTATTGCAACTGTCCTAGTAACCTGTTTTGAAACTGTCTCATTGATATTTCCTTCTTAATAAAATTAATAAAAAAGCCAAAAAAATCTTCTATCTAGTACATATTAAGAATTTTAAAAAATCAGGCCCTCCAAATTCAAAGACCAAATCCAAAAGTGGGCAAGAGATGAATATAAACTTTTCAGATGAAGAAATGCAAATGGAAAATAAATATATGAAAAAATTTTCAGCATCATTGGTCATTCAAGAAATGCAAATTAAAACAACACTGAGATTCCATCACATCCCAGAAAGAATGGCTAACATCAAGAAATCAGGAATAACAACTGCTCAACAGGCTACGGGGAACAAGAACCCTTCTTCACTATTGGTGGGAAATCATACTGGTACAACTGCTTTGGAAATCAGTGTGGTGTTCTGGAAAAGGTTATAATTGTCTGTCTCATTCAACCCAGCTAATCTCCTCTTGGGCATTTTTCCAGAAGAACCAAAAAATCACACCACAGCAATATATGTCCACCCACGTTTATTACATCTCAGTTTATCATAGCTAAATGATGGAAACAACCCATATACCCATCAACTGAGGAATGGATAAAGAAGATGTGGTATTTTTGCACAATGGAGTATTATTCAGCTATGAAACAGGATAAATTTGAGGTTTTGTTAGTAAATGGCTACAACTACAGACCATAATGTTAAGTGAAATAAATCAGATTTTCATTGAAAACATCCTATCATCTCCTTTGTGTTAGAACCTGAAAAAGAAAATAAAATTTGAATGATATAATAGATACTGGGAATGTGGAGTGAACCTACTCAAAAGGAAGGAATTACTGAGTTGAGGAGAAGGACAGGAGAGATAGTGAGGGAAAGAGATTTATCTATGTATGTAAGCAGGATGGTTTGCACAACTACATTGTGTATTTCTATTGTTCTATGCAAAGGAACAGTTAATGATTTATTTTTTTGTCTCCCTTTTCAATTCTTTGACACTTCTTTTTAATCTCTTGTTATATTTCTTTCTTTTTCTTTTCTTCTTCCAGTTTTACATGCATGTATCTGATAATATGAACAACTAGTTGGATAACCACATTAGGCATTACAATAAATACTGTGAAATTCACATTATTTTGTTAAATGAAATTCTGTACCATTTGTAATTTTTCTGTTTTAATACTACTTTGTATTCTCTTAAAAAATAAAAAATTAAGCAAATAGAATCAACTCTAATGAATAGTAAAAAGAATTCAATTATTTTTGAATCTCATAGTTGAAGATACTAGAGGTATATCTTCTTATAAACTACTAACAAAGATAATTCACATCTTATAAAATTAGTCTTTAAGTTGTAAGCTACTCAACTAATTTTATGAATGTAATCTAGCACTGTTAGTGTAAAAATATAACACCCAAAGTAAGGTGGTAAACTTAGTTGTTTATGCCTTCAATTCAAGTACCTGGGAAGGACAATGGAAGTTTGTAGTTAACATACTACATAAAAAACACATAAACTCTGCCAGAAGTTTATAGATTTAATGACAAAATTCATTAATGAATTTGGATACAAATTCAACACTCAAAAACCAGCAGCGTTCCTATACACAAACGACAAACACACCTAGAGAGAGAGAAAC
Source organism: Octodon degus (assembly GCF_000260255.1). Lineage (NCBI taxonomy): Eukaryota > Metazoa > Chordata > Mammalia > Rodentia > Octodontidae > Octodon > Octodon degus. Next base: position 12,886,162 of record NW_004524604.1, on the reverse strand, counting down.
TAAGGATACATTTCACAATAGCATTGAAAAAAATGAAATATTTAAGAATCAATCTATTAAATGAAGTAAATATTCTCATATTGAGAATTACAGTACTCTGAAAAGGGGGATAAAAAAGACAACAGTCAATGGAAAGATATCCCTTAACTGTGGGTAGGAAAAAATCAACATAGTAAAAATGGCCAAACTTTCAAAATTGTTATACAGATTTAATGCAACCCTATTCAAAATACCATTATCATACTAACAGAATCTAGACAAAACATTACTAAGATGTAGTTGAAACCAGAAGAAACCTAGAATAGAAAACACAATTCTTGTCAACAAGTCAAGTCAGGGGGCAAGCATAAGGGCCTGAGTTCAATCACCGGTTCCACCAAAAAATAATAATAATAATAAAATAAATAAAGAACAAGGACCAAAAAATAAAAAAAAAATAAAAACTAGACCTGAAGATCAATGGAACAGATTAGAATATGATATGGAGAAATGGCTAGGGATATGTAGTTCACAGGCACAGTACCTGCCCAGAAAGCTCAAGGATCTGAGTTTGATTTCCAGTTCCAAAAAAATGTAGAATATTCAGAAACAATACCAAATGCACTCAGCCATCTTATCTTTGACAAAGGAACCAAACATTTTCTCTGAAAGAAAGACCAATTCTTTAATAAATGATGCTGGAAAAACTGACTTTTTACATACAAAATACTTAAACTTCACCCATGTCTACCACTATTCTCTAAAGTAAAATTGAAATGGATTAAGTATTTAAATATTAAAACAGAAACAGTAAATCTTCTGAGAGAGAGAGAAAGAGAGAGAGAGAGAATAGGTATAACTCTTGAAGACATAAGTGTAAGTGAAGATTTCATGATCAAAATCCTGATCAGAATGGAAATAATGCAAAAAATCAATAACTGGGAATTTGTCCTATTGAAAAGATTTTGAACACCAAAAGAAATCACAAAGAGTGCAGACAACCCACAGAATGGGAAAAATTTTTAGCTAACTGTGCTTCAGACAAAGGTCTGTGGTGGTGAACATATAAAAGAATTCAAAAAATTCAGACACCTCCATATTCAAAGTCCCAATCCAAAGTTGGCCATCTGGGATGAATACACACTTCTCAGATGAAGAAACACAAAAAGAACATAAATATATGAAAAATATCCAGCATTATTGATCATTCAAGAGATGCAAATTAAAACAATGCTAAGATTCCATCTCACACCAGAAATAATGACTACGATAAAAAAAAAATCAACCAATAACTAGTGCTGGACAGGCTGTGGGGGAAAGGGAACCTTTCCCACTGTTTGTGGGAGTGTGGACTGATGCAGCTACTGTAAAAATCAATGTGTAGAATCATCAAGAAACTAAGACTGGGGCTCAGGAGATGGCTCAGTGGAATAAGCGCTTCCCTGGCAAGTGCAAGGGCCTGATTTCAATCCCTGGTTCCAGAAAGGAAGGAAGGAAGGAAGGAAGGAAAGAAGGAAGGAAAGAAGGAAGGAAGGAGAAAGAAAGAAAGAAGGAAGGAAAGAAAGAA
>NW_004524604.1:12883281-12884516 GCF_000260255.1 Octodon degus | reverse complement strand
AAGAAAGAAAGAAAGAAAGAAAGAAAGAAAGAAAGAAAGAAAGAAAGAAAGAAAGAAAGAAAGAAAGAAAACTAAGCTTAGAGGTCAAATTTGACCCTGCTATTTCCCTTCAGGTATCTCCCAGAGTAATTCAAAACATCATACAGCAGGAATGTAAGTCCACCCAAACTTAAAGCAGTACAGTTTGCAATAGCTATGTCTTGGAAACAACCCAAATGCCCATAACCCAAGGAATGGATAAAAAGTTATGGTATTTATTATACAACAGAGTACTACTCAGCCATAAAGAAGAAAACCTTGAGACATTTCTGAGTAAATGCATGTACCATGAGACCATCCTCCAAAATGAAATAAATCAGTCCCATGTGTAAATATTGCATTATTTCTGTGCTGTGAGAAACTATAAATGTAAATAAGGACCGACCTGAGAAACTATAAATGTAAATAAGGACCGACCTGCATAATAGGTGTTGTGAGATAGGAGGAAACAGAAAGGAAGGGAAGGCAAAGGGGACTGGGGAGGAGATAGGTGAAAAGGAAGGAAGGGAAAAGAGAAAAAACAATAAAAGAATGATGAAGTGGAAACAAAGCTTTGCAAAAAGAATAGAGGCTGAAGGGAGTGCAATGAACACAAAAAGAAAGAGGAATCAAGATACATCACATTCAGGCACTAACCCCCTATGATGAATATGATCATTATGTATACCTAAACTGTACAACAAACTTAAAGAAAATAATGGAGATCCAGCCCTAGCCCAGGCCCAGTGTGTGTGGGAGAGCTTCCAGCTACCCTTGCACCAGAGGGACTGGTCCGGTCCAAGCCCAGGCGCTGCATGGGTGAGACCATCTTCCACCCCTTCAGAACCCCCACCACCACTCCGCAGTCCCCCCACAAGCCCAACAAGTGAGAATTTCTGCTGTCTTCTGGGGAAAGCCACATCCAGGAATAGCCCAGGCACAGTGAGCGTGTGGAAGAGCTTCAGCTACCCTGTGCTGGCGGGACTGGTCTGGTTCAAGCCTAGGTGCAGCAAGGGTGAGACCATCGTCCGCTCCCTTGGGACCCCCATCATCAATCTGCAGTCTGCTCACTCACACCCAGTGAGTGAGAACTACTGCCGTGTTCTTGGGACCACCAGATCCAGCCCTAGCCCAGGCCCAGTAAGTGTGTGGGACAGCTTCCAGCTAACATGCGCCAGAGGGACTGGGCTGGTCCAAGCTCAGGTACATCATGGATG
>NW_004524604.1:12881468-12883021 GCF_000260255.1 Octodon degus | reverse complement strand
GCAACTGCAGTCCCTGCAGAAAGACTAGGGGACTGAACCACCCAGCTAGTCCAGGAGCAGAACTTTTTGCCAGAGGGGCACAACAGGTTCACTCCCAAGAGCTGCAACAGGAAGGAGCTGAGCACAGCAACCAGACCCAAGCCAGGCAAAGCTGGATAAACTCAAACTTTGTAGATCTGCCCCTGAATTTCAGTTGGTGCTAAGGGTATAACAGAACCAAAGCTCTACAACAAAGATCAGAAGACAGTGCTATACAAAATGACAATGAGAAGGAACAAAATGTAATCTCAGACACCAAGCCCACCCATAACAAGTGCAGAGAACACTAACACAGAACAAATTGGGAATCACACAGTTGAAATCAATGAATCAAGAGCTTCTCAAATAAAGAAACAACTGCAGAAATGTATAGAGGAACTCAGATTGGAAATAAAAAAAGAAATCCCTGAATTAATAGCATCTGCAGTACAGAATCAAATGCAAAAACATATGGTGGAAAACCAATGCCCACACACAACAAGTGCAGAGGACACTACCTCAGCTGAAAAGGATGAATTAAGAGTGTTGAAAGCAAATAAGCAACACCAGAAAGTTATAGAGGAACTCAGAGTGGAATTATTTTCTGAAATAAAAAAGGAATTCACTGAACTCATAGCATATGAAGTGAAAAATCACATACAGAAATATAGGGAGGAAACAAAATCTAAACAAAGCCTCTGCAGTAAAATTAGTAATAACTGCTTCTAAATAAGACATCAATAAAAATAGAGGAGATTAGAAAAATGACAGATTCCTTGAATGAGCAATACAGGAAAGAATTAGATCACATGAAGCAGATTCAAAGAGATATAGAGGAACTTAAAATCTCAATCACAAGTTTGCAAAACCGTTGAGTGAAAGTGAAGATAGTTTCAGATCTTGAAGATTCTGGTGCAGCTAGTGAAAAGGTAAGAAAAAATCTCTTAAAATAATTAGGATGCAGGAAAAAATAATTCATCACTTGCAAGACAATACAAAGATGAACAATGTGAGACAAATAGGAATCAGTGAGAAAGGAGTCCATACAAATGACATTAAAAATATAGGCAGGTGTGGGAGAGCTTCCAGCTACCCTGTGCCGGTGAGACCTACGTTTCTCATCCCAGGCATAGCGTGGGTGACACCCTCTTCCACCCCCTTGGGATATCCCCCACCACTCCACAGCACCTCCCCAACCCCTCGTGCTGAGTAGGAGTTTCTGCCCCGTTCTGGCAACCCCCAGATCCAGTCCTAGCCCAGCCCCAGTGAGTGTGTGAGAGAGCTCCCCCTCCCCTCTACTCTACCTTGTCCCCTCCAGACTCAGATCAGGCCTGGCATACAGGCCTGGGGTGAAACCCTGCAGCTGCAATCCCTGCAGAGAGTATAGGGGACAGAACCACCCAGTTAGTCCAGGAGCAGAACGTCTTGCCAGAGGGGCACAACAGGTTCACTCCCAAGGGCAGCAGCAGGAAGGAGCTGAGCACAGCAGCCAGACCCAAGCCAGGCACAAGTGGATAAATCCAAACTTCCTAGAT
>NW_004524604.1:12878613-12881368 GCF_000260255.1 Octodon degus | reverse complement strand
TCTACAAAACTGGGAAACCAGCATTATCACAAGACACTCAATCTGGTTCCTGGATAGAGCATTATATTGGCATTTTCTCACAGATACTTTTACTGCCTATTACCGCCTGCTCATCACCCACCTGGGCCTGCTCCAGTGGCAATATGCCTTCACCAGCTATGGCATTAGCCCACAGGACAAGCAATGGTTCAGATTGTGTAAGCCCATCGCGTAAAACACAGACCTGCTCGCTGGAGATACCTACTCCTTCATGAATAAGCTAGATCCAAGCAAAGTGTTTAAGACCAAGAACAAGACTGTAATCCCAAAGATAAAGGGGCCTGTTCAGCCTGCCATTGACCAAAAAGGCACTTCAGCTCCCTCAGCCTCTACACCTTCATCTATCTCTGCAACCACTATCCACAAATGAGCACCACCTCTATCTCTCCACCAGCCTCACAGTAGTGATTTCCATGCACCTATGGCCTTCGGAATGGCCACAACCTCATTCTGTGTAATTGTAGGCATCTTCCTGAGAGACCAAAATCTTCCCACTGACAGTAGCTGGGAATTGGAAGGACATATGTACTGAAATTTACCCAAGCGTAATGCCCTTAAATTCTTCCTAGTAGGTTGTGCAAGTCTTGCCTCAAAAAGCCGTATAGAATTTTAGATCTGAAGTGGATGGAGAAATCAATTAAGAGCTTTCTTTTCTTTGCACACCTAACTTGTAGTACCTAGCAATAATTGGAGAAGTCTCCTAAAAGAAATATTAGCTTTTGACTGAAGAAACATTGAAACTACACAGTTGAATCAGCAACTCCTAGTCACATGTGGCTATTTAAGTTAATGAAAACTTCATGTCCTCAGTTGCCTTTACATTTCAAGAATTCACGTGGCTAGTAGATTTTATGTTGGACAGTACAAACATGAAGAATGTTTCCATCGCAGAAAGATTTTGGACATCACTAAATCGAACATTTTCATACTGATCTTCCTCAAATCAGTTTTTTTTTTGTTGTTAAGTAATGTTAATGCCTTAACTTCATGGGTTGTAATATTTAATGAAAACTTTGATTATATAATTGTATAGACTTTACCAGGAAAATACCTCATTGTTAATTAGTTTTCTATAAATTTCCTCATCAGTTTCATGTAAATTTCTTTTGTTTGTTTTTTTAAAAAAAAGATTGATTATTGAAACTATCCTACCAATTTGGTTTGAAACTGTCTCATTACTATTTATTTCTCAAGAAAATTATGGAAAACAAAAGAAAGAAAGTGAAAACAGAGTTTCAGATCTTGAAGACGCTGGTGCAGCTAGTGAAAAGGTAAGAAAGGATCTCTTAAAAACAACTAGGATACAGGAAATAATAATCCATCCCATAAAAGACGATTCAAAGATGAACAATGTGAGACTCATAGGAGTCAATGAGGAAGAAGGAGTCAAAATAAATGACATTAAAAAAGTATGGGCAGGAGAAATAGCAGAAAACTTCCCAAATATGAGGAATCAATCTGACATTCAGGTAACTGAAGCATGAAGGACACCAAGTAATCTCAACCCAATTGAAAACACAAGACATACAATAGTCAAGATTGCAGAAACTTAGCACATGAATAATATACTGAAAATCACTAGAGAAAAGAAGCAGATAAGATTCAAAGGAAAACCCATCAGAAATATGACCGACTTCTCTTCAAAAATCATGAGGGCAAGAAGAGCATGGAGCAGAGTACTTCAAGTCCTCTATGAAAAAAATTCAGACCAGACTACTATACCCTGCTAAACTCTCTTTCAAGTTGATGGAGAAGTGAAATACTTCCATGACAAAGAACAAGTAAAAAAATTGATGATGAAAAAAGCCAGCCCTACAGTCTCCTGAAAGATGTTCTAGAGAGGGACCAAAATGATCAAAACTCAACGAATGAGATCAGGTGCAACCAACTAAATAGGGAAACAATTAAACACAGGAGAAAAAGGAGTAAACGACAACAGATAAATAACATGTCAATCCTAAGTCAAAACATCTCAACGCTAACCATCAATGTGTATGGATTCAACTCAGAAATTAAGAGAAACAGACTGGCACAGTGGATTAGGAAACAAAATTCAACATTATGCTATATACAAGAAAAACATTTAACTCATAAAGACACTCTTAGGCTGAAAATCAAAGAATGGAACAAAATATTACATGCCCCAGTACCTCAGAAAAAAGCAGGGGTAGCAATCCTATTCGCAGACAGTCTCACCATCAAACCATGAATGATCAAGCAAAATAAAGAAGGCCATTATATACTGATTAGAGGAAAAATTCAAGAGGAAGAGGTAACACTCATAAATATATATGCACCAAACATGGGAGCACCGAACTATATAAAGTAAATCTTAATGGACATGAAAAATCTAATATCCAATACCACAATCTTAACAGGAGACATTAACATCCCTTATCCCCAAAAGATAGGTCAACCAGACAAAAAATTGGCAAAGAAATAACAGAACTGAAGCAGAATGTGAAACAAATAGACTTAGTGGACATATACGGAGTGTTCCACCCAAACACAGAACACACATTTTTCTCAGGTGCATATGGCTCATTTTCTAAAATAGACCACATACTGGTTCATAGGTCATGCTTAGGTACATGTAAGAAAACAGAAATTATCCCTTGCATATTATCTGACCACAGTGCAATGAAACTGGAAATAAATGACAAAAGAAATGAGAAAAACTCTAAATACATGGAAAATAAATGACACCCTACTCAGC
>NW_004524604.1:12877679-12878513 GCF_000260255.1 Octodon degus | reverse complement strand
AACCCTGCAGCTGCAATCCCTGCAGAGAGTATAGGGGACAGAACCACCCAGTTAGTCCAGGAGCAGAACGTCTTGCCAGAGGGGCACAACAGGTTCACTCCCAAGGGCAGCAGCAGGAAGGAGCTGAGCACAGCAGCCAGACCCAAGCCAGGCACAAGTGGATAAATCCAAACTTCCTAGATCTGCACCTGAACTTCATAGGTGCATTATAACTGCACCAAAGATCTACAACAAAGGTCAGAATACAGTGCTACATAAAATGACAATGAGAAGGAGCAAAATACAATCTCAGAACTCAAGCATAACCATAACAAGTGCAGAGGACACTAACACAGAACAAATTGGGAATCACACAGCTGAAATCAATGAATCAATGGCTTCTGAAATAAAGAAACAGTTGCAGAAAGGTATACAGGAACTCAGATTGGAAAGGAAAAAAGACATCCCTGAATTAATAACATCTTCAGTAAAGAATGAAATGCAGAAATATATGGAGGAAACGCAATGCCCACCTAGAACAAGTACAGAGGACGCTAGCTCAGCTCAAATGTTTGAATTAATAGCGTCCATAGTAAATAATCAACAGCAGATAGTTATAGAGGAACTCAGAGTTGAAATTCTTTTCTACTAGCTCAGCTCAAATGTATGAATTAATAGCATCAACAGTAAATAAGCATAGTTATAGAGGAACTCACAGCAGAATTTTCTGAAATAAGAAAAGAATGCTTGGAACTCATAGCATCTGAAGTAAAGAATCAACTACAGAAACATAGGGAGGAAACCCAATTTGAAAAAAGCACTGCAGTTAAAGAATTAAAAACTGCTTCTAAAGAA
>NW_004524604.1:12870781-12876744 GCF_000260255.1 Octodon degus | reverse complement strand
AATTTATGGGTACAATGAAAGCACTTCTCACAGGGAAATTCATAGCTGTGAACTCACACATTAGGAAAACAGAACAGAAATAAATAAATACCCTAATGCTGCACTTTCAATAATTAGAAAAGGAATAGCAAACCAAACCCAGAGCCCAAAGACAAGAAGAAATCATAAAGATTAGAGCAAAAATTAATTCACTTGAAACAAAGAAAACAGTTCAAAGAATTAAAAAAGAAAAAAGCTGGTTCTTTGAAAGATTAAATAAAATAGATAAGACCCTAGCTAACTTCATCAAAAAGAGGAACGAAAACATTCAAATGCAAGCAATAAGGAATGAAAAGGGTGTAATTATCACAGACCCAATGGAAATTCAGAAGATTATTAAAACTACTTTGAGAATCTTTACTCTCACAGAAGAGAAAACACAGAAGGAATGAAAAGATTCCTAGAAAGGTACAAATTACAAAAACTGAATGAAAAAGATATAAGCATTCTCAATAGCTAAATTACAGCCAACAAAATATGAGATGCAATGAAAAACCTACTGAAAAAGAAAAGTCCAGGTCCGGATGGATTCACAGCTGAATTCTACAAGAAATTTACAGAAGATATAGTCCCTATACTGCTCAAACTCTTTAATGAAATTGAAAAGGAATCAATCCTCCTAAAATCATTCCAGGAGGCAAGTATTATACTGATACCAAAACCAGGGAAAGACGCAACTAAGAAAGAGAATAATAGTCCAATCTCCCTCATGAACATTCTAGCAAATCCAATACAGCAAATCATTGAGAAGCTCATATACCCTGACCAGGTAAGATTCATCCCAGGGATACAAGGATGGTTCAATATTCAAAAAATCTATAAATGTAATACACTATATCAATAGAGCAAAAGCTAAAAACCATATGATCATCTCCACTATTGCATATTATCTGACCACAGTGCAATGAAACTGGAAATAAATGACAAAAGAAAAGACTTTTTTCCAGAAAAGCCTTTTGACAAAGTCCAAAACTCATTCATGTTCACGGTCCTACAGAAAATTGGAATAGGTGGCCTCGACTTCAATCTGGTAAAAGCCATTAATGAAAACTCAATGGCTAATATAATCCTAAATGGGGAAAGCCTGAAATCTTTCACTCTTAGATCTGGTACAAGACAAGGATGTCCCATGTCACCACTCCTATTCAATATACTTATGGAATCATGAGCTAGAGCCATTGGACAAGAGAAAGAAATAAAAGGAAACTGAATAGGTAAATAAGAAGATAAATTATCATTATGTGCAGATGACATAACACTTTACATGAAAACCCAAAAAAACTCCACCAAAAAGCTACTAGAACTAGTACAGAAATTCAGTAGCATAGCAGGTTATAAAGCTAATACCCAAAAGTCAATAGCATTCCTCTACACAGAAAACAAACACAATGAGAGGGAAAATATAGAAAAAAAATACCTTTTACAATAGCACCAAGGAAAATGAAATACCATGGATGTAATCTAACTAAAGAAGTCAAAGATCTTTTCAACAATAATTAGAGTACTCTGAAAAAAGTGAACGTAGAGGATTTCAGAAAATGGAAAGATATTCCATGCTCCTGGATAGGAGGAACCAACGTTGTGAAGATGGCCATACTCCCAAAATTGCTGTAGAGATTTAATGCAAGCGCTATCACACTACCACCAACATAACTCACAGAGCTAGAGAAATCATTCTCAAAATTTATCTGGAACTACAAATGACTTAGAACAGCAAAAGCAATCCTGGGCAACAAACACAAGGGATGAGGCATTACAATTCGTAAATTGAAATCATACAACATGTCTACTGTGATAAAAATCAGCATGATACTTGCAACAAAATAGACCTGGGGCACAGTGGAATAGATGAGAAGACTCCGAAGCCCCTACAAACACACTCAGCCACCTTATCTTTGAGAAAGGGGCCAAACATAATCACTGTAAGATAACCCCTTTAACATATGGTGCTGGAAAGACTGACTCTCCACATACTGAAAACTAAAACTTGACCCAGGTCTAACACCATTCACTAAGCTAACATCAAAATGGATTAAAATCTAAACATTAAAGCAGAGACACTAAATCTCCCGGAAGAGAAAGTAGGAGGAACTCTTGAAGATATAGGGGTAGGCAAAGTGTTCATGAACAGATATCAAATCGCATGGGAAAGAGTTGGAAGATATGCCCTTACTGAGAAGTTTTTGTAGTCAAAAGAAATTGCCAACAAAGTGAAAAGAAAACCCACAAATTTTGAAAAAATCATGACAAATAAGTACTCAGACAAAGATATGCTTTCTCGATTTTATAAAGAACTAAAAAACACTAGCGCCCCAAAATTTAAAGACCCTGTCCAGGAATGGGCATCTGAGATGAACATGCACTTTTCAGAGGATGAAATTAAAGTAGTGAATAAATATATGAAAAAATGCTCCACATCAATAGCAATTGGTGAAATGCAAATTAAAGCAACATTGAGATATCATCTCACCACAAAAAGAATGGCTATCATAAAGAAATCACCCAACAACAAATATTGGAGAGGCTATGGGGAAAAAGGAAGCCTTCTCCACTGCTGGTAGGACTGTAGCCTGGTGTAAAAATAAGAATAATAAAATTATTTATGCCTATTTTTTAAAGTATATTTTAATTTTTAAATGCTTTTTAAACATATTCTATAGGAACTTAATGTTCAACATATCAATACTTGATAAAAAATACCTGTTAAATGTTATGGCTAAGGTGTTTGATATTCAGACAGATAGTGAGGTTAAGCTTAACAGCCTAGGTTGTATGGTAATAACAATAAATTTCTCTTCTGGAGGATTATAAAGCTAAGTTTGCAGACTAAAATTAGAGAAAAAGGATGGCTGCAATGAAAGCCATCATTTTGGGCATAGCCTTCCAAGGTCAAAAAATACTCAGGAAATATGAGAACTTGTACTGTAAGGTCATGTAACTCGGTAGTGTCCCAAATTTTCTGATCAAGGCTATTATGGGGCCAAGGAGGAAAGTTATCAATGATGTAGAGTGTGCCTAAAGAGAGTCACATGGAGAGAAAACATTCTCTCATGCTTTCACGGGGAGCACATTGGCAAAGCAATGGCAGTGACTCATCCACATGGATGCCACTGACAAGTTTCTACAATATGATGTACACAATCTCAGGATAAATCCTGAGGGGATTTCACTGACCTTATCAGACCCAAAAGCTTCAAATCTTGTTGCATAGGTTCTGTTTTACCTTGGTCATAACCTTCCATCAGAAAAGTATTAAACCAAAATATAAGAAGTAAAGACATGCTCTCATGTTGAGTTATAGGGGACTCAGGTGACAATTTCTGACATTGCCAGTGAAGCGCAAGACACAATAATATTATGGACTAATGGACTCTTTTATAATATTTTGCTGAATTAACACACCTACAATATACAAATAATGGAACTTAACAAAAAAAGCGGATACAGATGAATGTCCATTTTGTATCTGTTTATTCAAAATGGTTAGTATAGATATATAGTTATATTCTCTTAATGAATAGAGGGATTTGTTCTAATAGTGTTTGTAAATAGGATATCATGTCAGCATCTTGTAGAGCAATTAACCACTAGGAAGAATGTATGCAATGTGTTAATTATTGAAACTGTCCAACCAATTTGATTTGAAACTGTCTCATTGCTATCTGTTTCTCAATAAGGGCAGAAATAAGAGCCGAAAACTTCCCGAATATGAGGAAACATTCTGACATTCATTTAAACGAAGCATACAGAACACCAAGTAAGCTCAACCCAATTAAAAACACACCAAGACATATAGTAGTGAAGATCAAGAAATCCAGCACAAGAAAAATATACTGAAATCCACTAGAGAAAAGAAGCACATCAAATTCAAAGGAAAACCCATCAGAATTATGGCCGACTTCTCTTCAAAAACGATGAAGGCAGGAAGACGATGGAGCAGAGTGCTTCAAGACGTCTATGAAAACAAATTCCTATCCAGACTACTATACCCTGCTAAATTCTCTTTCAAGTTTGATGGAGAAGTGAAATACTTCCATTACAAAGAACAACTAAAAAAATTCATGATGAAAAAGCCAACCCTACAGAGGGTCCTGAAAGATGTTCTAGAGAGGGACCAAAATGATCAGAACTCAACGAATGAGATCAGAAGCAGCCAACTAAATAGGGAAACAATTAAGCACAGGAGAAAAAGGAGTAAATGACAACAGGTAAATAACATGTCAATCATAAGTCAATACGTCTCAATTCTAACCATCAGTGTATATGGACTCAATTTACCAATTAAGAGAAATAGACTGCCACAGTGGATAAGGAATTAAAATCCCTCAAAACGCTGTATACAAGAAACACATTTATAAAAGGAAAAGGATGGGAAACAATACTACGTGCCCCAGTACTTCAGAAAAAAGCAGGGGTAGCAATGCTATTCTCAGACCGTCTCAACTTCAAACCATGAATGATTAAATGAAATTAAGAAGGACACTATATAATCGTTAGGGGAAAAATATGAGAGGACAAGATAACACTCATAAATATGTATGCACCAAACAAAGGAGAAACCAAGCATATAAAGCAAATCTTAATGGACATGAAAAATCTGATATCCAATACCACAATCTAAAGAAGAACACTTACCATCCCCTTATCCCAAAAAGATAGGTCAACCAGCCAAAAAATAAGCAAAGAACTAACAAAAATGAAACAGACTTTGAAACAAATGAACTTGGTGGACATATACAGAAAGTTCCACCCAAACACAGCTGAATACACATTTTTCTCAGCTGCACATGGTTATTTTCTATAATAGACCACATACTGGCCCATAGGTCATGCTTAACTATATGCAGGAAAACATAAACTATCCCATGCGTATTATCTGACCACAGTACAATGAAACTAGAAATAAATGACAAAAGAAACCTAAATACATGAAAATTAAACAATACCCTACTCAGCAACCAATGGGTACAGATAAAATTGACAAGAAATTGAACGATATCTACAATTCAATAAAAATTCAAGGAAAACTAATCAGAATTTATGGGAGACGATGAAAGCAGTTCTCAGAGGGAAATTCACAGCTGTGAAATCAAACATTAGGAAAAAAGAATGGAGGAAATAAATATCCTAATGCTGTACCTCCAACAACTAGAACAGGAATAGCAAACCAACGGAAGAGCCCAAAGACAGGAAGAAATCATAAAGATTAGGGCAAGAATTAATTCAATTGAGATGAAGAAAACAGTCCAAAGAATTATTGAAGTAAAAAGCTGGCTCTTTGAAAGATTAAATAAAATTGATTAGCCCCTAGATCACCACATGACAAAGAGGAAAGAAAAAATTCAAATACAAGCAATAAAAAATGAAAAGGGTGTAATTACCTCAGAACCAGTGGATATTCAATAATTCTCAATATCTACCTTGAAAATCTTCACTCTCAGAGAAGAGAAGACACAGAAGAAATGGACAGATTAGATCGGAAGAGCAAATTACCATAACTGAATCGACAAGATATAACCGCTCTCAATAGCCCAATAAGGGCCAATGAAATACGACATGTAATTAAAAACCTACCGATAAAAAAATTCCAGGTGCAGCTGGATTCACAGCTGAATTCTACTAGAAATTTACAGAAGATGTAGTCCCTATACTGCTCAAACACTTCCATGAAATTGAAAAGAAAGCAATCCTCCCTAAATCATTCCTGTAGCAAGAACTATACTGATACCAAAACCAGGGAAAGATGCAACTAAGAGAGAGAATGACAAGCCAATCTCCCTCATGAACATAGATGCCAAAATCCTCAATAAAATCCTAGCAAATAGATATAACAAATCATCAAGAAGATCATACACCATGACCAGGTAGGATTCATCCCAGGGATGCAAGGATGGTTCAATATTCAAAAATCTATCAATGTAATA
>NW_004524604.1:12856764-12861771 GCF_000260255.1 Octodon degus | reverse complement strand
TTTGTTGAAACTGTACTTCTGATTTGATTTGAAACTGTCTCATTGCTATCTGTTTATCAATAAAACTGTAGAAAAAAATAAAAAATAAAAAAAAACAATGGTAGCTTCGCTACTGTATTTCTACATGGATGACATTTTTTGTCCAAAAATATTTGGATCATATCAAACATGTTTGCATCTCCTCACAAAAATATAAAAATAATTTAAGGCTAAGCTTTCACAGCAGAGCTTTTGGTGGTTGTTTCAAATTTAACTCTTCAGAGTTACTTTTGCTTTGAAAAACCTGCTAGTGTCCACATTTCTGTGTACAAAATGGGAGCAATGTTTTGCTCTTTGAAGTGTTTCACTTAGTTCCATTATCTAAATTGACACTGACACACAAAAAATAGAAAAACATCTCTCAGTCCCAGATTGAGTGTGTATAACCAGAGAAACCAGAAATCAGAGGACAAGTAAAAAAAAAAACAATGGAAATATTTGGACATCTAGTCAGAAAACTAAACATCCAAGTTTTGACTTGATCCCTTAATTCTCAGAGTAAAGTTAGGAGTCTCACTTTTTGAGTCTCAGTGTTCTTAGTTGCAACAGACTGCTTACTCATAAAAAAGAGACAACAACTTGAAGTAGTAAAATATTCTTTAAAATAAGAACATAATGCTTCAAATTTACATGGCTAATCACTTAAATTGATAATGCCACTATAAAATCAAATATTTATGTTTCATGACAACTATTGAAATCATATTTGTGTAACTTAGTTTTGTATTGCATTATGTGTGTACATCTAAGATTTCTTATAACTCTGCCCATTCACATAATTCTCTGAAAGTGCTACTTATTCATGCTCACATATTCGAAAAAAGGAAAGATGTTAAGAATGTTAAGTAATAAGCAGCTTCCACTCAAATCAGTAAAATAATACTTTCCCTGCAACTAGACATTTTAGGAGAAAATCCCAATTTTTAATGAAACTCACATGAATGGAATTCTCATCACTCTTGTGTACCTTCCAGATGCTCCTTTGATAATACTAACTACCTTTCCCACCATGTGGCAGTGGCCCACTGACCCATAAGATACATGGTGTGACTGCACATGTGAAAGTGGAAATCAAAGCTAGAAAAAGTTGGGTTGTCAAATTTCAGATACATTGCTACAGACTCAGTGTTTTTGTTAGCCTTAGTAAGTAAATTCACATGTTTCTTTCTTCTTTAGTTTCTTACCCAGGTGACTTTCACTTTTTCACAATTTTAAAGGAATATAAATTTCCTGCATAGTAAGAATCTAAAGTTCCCACATAATTTCTGCAGTATTTCTAACAGTACTGATGATAAATGAAATATTTCAGAGCTTTTAAGCTCTATGTGACAATTAAGACAACGTTCTGCTCTGAACATTTAAATTTCAAGAAGGAAAAAAAATCAATGAGTGAGTACCCCAATAAGCTAAAACTTCTTAAATACTTTGTTCACTTCTATTATCCCCAGCACCCAGTTAAATGCTTAGCATATATGGGCTGCACAATTACTCATCGAAAGAACAAATGAATGATAAGGTTACAACATTTAGAATACAGAAAGCTTAATCTACATTACTGAACCTTAATTTAGCCAACCAAGATAACTCTGGAACAGTAGGGTATTATGAGTCTTTCTTTTTAATACTTTTCTTTCTTAGCTTTCCTCCAATAATTTAAAATGCTTATCATTGAAAGAATTTTCAGTCAATTGCTATAGCTACTGCCTTCTTCTTATAACATAGGTTTTCATCCCTAAATTCAGCTCTATAGCTGTGGTATAGTTGGAAGAATATATTAGTAGATTTTTTCTTATTCCAAACATTGCATGTGCAATGTTCTAAAAAATCTTATATTATGGCAGATTTGCTATTATTGTTAAAAGCATTTTATGTTGACACTGGAGTCAACTAAGCAACTTTGAGCAAAATTTATTTCATTTTTTGGATTTGGTGCCGGGGACCCAACCAGGGCTTCCAGATTGCTATACAAGCATTCTACCATTGAGCTAAATCTCCAGCCCCTTTGACCAATATTTAAAGAAAAAAAAATACACTGTGCCTTTATTGGGGCACAACTAATAGGTTATATTCCTAGCTCTATCATTTTTTGAAATCTTTCATCTTATCCCTATCTGATAACATGTCTTTAAGTTGTTAGTGGTATAAAAATCTGACATACAGATTTAATGCAATATCAATCAAAATACCAATAGCATTCATTACAGAAATAGTAAATGCAATCCTAATATTCATATGGAAAAAGAAGAGAGCTACTGCCATGCCAGGCCTGCCCCTGGGTGTGCTGAGACAGCAATTGAGACTGGGCGTGGTGGTGCATGCCTGTATTCACAGATCTTGGGAGGCTGTAAACAGGTAGATCACTGCAAGTCTGATCTAGCAGTGAGACCCTGAACACCCTGTAGACCCTTGCCTAAAATACAAAAGAAAAGAGCTAGAATTAAATGAAGTAATTATGAGCAAAAAGAGTAAATGACAAGGCACCACAGCCCTAGACTTCAAATTATATTTCTAAGCTACAGTCAAAAAGAGTATGGCACTTGCAAAAACTGAAACAGGCCTGTGGATCAATGGAATGGATTAGCAGGTACAGAAACAACTCCAGGGTCTTTCAGCCATTCATTCTTTGACAAAGGGGCCAAAAATATGCACTGGAGGAAAGATAACTTCATTAATAAATGGTGCTTGAAAACTGGCAATTTACATGCTGAAGATTAGACTTAGAGCTATAGCTTTTAACATGCACTAAATTAAAATAAAATGACTCATTAGAACAGAAACAATCTGCTTGAAGACAAAATAGATAAAATTTGAAGACATAGACAACGTCTTTCTGTACACATCTCCAATTACATAAGAAATAGTACCAAAAATGAATAAGTAGTATTATATAAAATTAAACATTTCTGCACAGCAAAATCAACAATCAATAGAGTGAAGAGACAATCTGCGGTATAGGAAAAAATTTGCTAGTCATTTCTCAGACAAAGAATTAATCTATAGAAAACACAAATAACTTAAAAAATTACACTCCACAAAAGAAAAAACCATTTAAAAAATGGGCACATGAAGTACATAGACACTTCTTAGAAAACAAAGTACAAATGGTCAATAAATGTTGGGAAAAAGAGTTCAAAAGACATTACTGGTTATAAAAGACATTATAGCAATGCAAATAAAACACCAAGGTTATACTTTACAGAAGAATGGCTAACATAAAGAAATCAAATAATAACAAATACTGACAGTGCTGTGGGAGAAAGAGAATTCTTCTACATTGTTTATAGGGAAGTAAACAAGCACAAGTCATTATGGAAATCAGTGTGGCGATTCCTCAAAAGACTGCTATCTTCTGGTAACTTCGTGAAAGTGTTAAAGTACCACATTGCTGTTAAATATGCATATATGTATTTCCAGCGGCACAATTTATAACAGCTAAATCTTGGAAGCAGCCTATGTATCATCAATAGGTGGATGAACAAAGAAAATGTAGAATTTAAATGCAATGGGGTACTGATCTGCCAAAAAGAAGGATAAATTTGAGAGATTTGCAGGAAAATGGATGTACCTTGAGATCGTAAAGCTGAGAGAAATGCATCAGGCACGCAAACTTAAGTATCACCTTGTTTCTCCTATATGAGACACCCAAAAGACAAATGAGGAGCAGAAGAAAAGATCATGGGAAATAGTCAGGTATATCTTTTGCAGAAGGGATGGGCTGCCAGAGACATAGAAGGGGGACACAGAGAAAAGAGCAGGGGTCTGAAAAGAGTCAAGTTGTGTTATGTACTGACACAAACTTCCCCAAAGGAATGTAGTTATCACGTGTTACACAGGTGTACTAATAAAAAATAAGATTAAAACTAAAAAGAGAAACAATTATTTTTATAATTAAGAAACAATCCTTCAATTTGTTTTGTGGATTCTTGGCTGATTTACAGCTCTCAGATGAAAATAAATGAATTTTATCACATTAAAAATAATCAGCATGGGGGGCTGAGGAGATAGCTCAGTAGAATAGGTGCTTGCCTGGCAAGCACAAGGGCCTGAGTTCAATCCCAGATTCCACCAAAAAATAAATAAATAAATAACCAGCAGTCAAAGTATTGCCATTGTTGGGGATCAGTACTATAGATTCCTTACTTGGAGGCCTTTTCTCATAGTAAACTGTACTTTTTAAAATCATCTAGCCTTAGGGCTGTCCAAATAGCTCGGTGGATTAAAATGCCTGCTTAGGCAGATGCAGGGATCCCTGCCTGGTGCAGCTCCTGCCCCTAGCACACTGAGATGATAATTGAGACTGGGCTTGGTGGTCCATGCCTGCAATCCCAGCACTTGGGAGGCTGAACAACAAGCAGACCACTATGAGTCCAATCTACTTAGTGAGACCCTGTGGACCCTGTATTAAAAAAAAATACAAAATGTTTTAAAAATTTTTTTTAAAAATCATCTAGCCTTTCACTGAAAACATAGAAAGGTTGGTAGTCTCTAACCAATTAAGAATTTCTTTCTCTGAAGTTAGTCCAGCACCAGGCTGGTTGTCTGTGCAATGATCATTAAACTCGGGAGAAACAAAATGAGCTTGAAGAGCAACAGAGAAAAACTTGAAAAAGTGTAAGGGCAACATTCAAAATTTTCTAACTGAAGGCATTGGTGCCAGAAAGTTTGTTCAAAGACACTCAATATTATTCCACTATTTCCTTGTATATATAACATGTTTTTTTTTCAGTCCTTCCTTCCTGGAACCTCAGATATAATGGAACATGAAGTCTAGTCCTCTGGCTGAAGATCAAGTTTTCCTAATTCAAAGCCAGTGAACTTCAATAGAATGTTCTCATACTAACCAAAAACTGGTTCCTAAGCTTTTTTTAAAATCTAAAACTTTTTATGCCGGGGAGATGGCTCAGTAGGATAAGCGCTTGACTGGCAAATGCAAGGATCTGAGTTCAATCCCCCGTTCCGCAAAAAAAA
>NW_004524604.1:12854240-12856664 GCF_000260255.1 Octodon degus | reverse complement strand
TTTTTTTTATGAGCAGAATATATTTATTGAGAGAAAGAAAGCTCTTGTCCAAGAGAGGGACAGGAGGGCGGCCTGAGCGGGTAGTTCCCCCAACATTGTAAGATTATAAGTAAATCTAAGTTAAAAAGTCATAAATTTGTGGTTTTATCCTTTACATTCTTTCAAAGCTCAAAATTATTTCATTTGTATAGTTATCTCACTGAAAAAAACATCCAATAAAGGTATACCTGATAATTAAATAAGGAAAGTTTTCTATTATGCATTTTTATTACTTTTTAAAAAGTACAGGGCTGGGGAAATAGCTCAGCCCCATAAGCACCTGCCAGGCAAATGCAAGGCCCTGAGTTCAATCCCCAGTAACGAAAAATAATAAAATAAAATAAAAATCATAAAGAAAATAGACACAGTGTCTTTGAGTCAGCTTCTTTTAACTAAACTGAACTGACATTATGTTTGTCTAAAATCTGCAAAAAGATTTCTTCAGTACCGGCATCACAACTTCTCACAATGTCTACTAAGTAGAGAAGAGCCTGGAATCTACAGCCAAAGGGGTCTGCAATTCGGGAGAGTCAATTAGGAGGGCTGAAGGATAACACAATCTAAATATCGTTAAATCTCAGCCTACATCTACACTAGAATCACTTTACAGTCCAGTTATATTCAAAACCCTGAATCTACAAAATCTGATCATGCCTTCACCATAAATAATTTCTTTATGCATTTGCTTTGCTCTATCTATATATAAAGAGGGTCATGATGGGGAGATTAAAATTAATGTGTATAAAAATGGTACAGCAGTGCATTCTGGCAACTGAAAACCATAGCTAAGACCATGTTGATGGCAGTGAAGATATATGGCTGTATCCAAGGGGGAGACAAAGAAAATGCCATACATTCGAAAAGTATGTTATGTTAAAAAGCAACTATGAAATACACAAGGAAAAGTTCAACAGCCCTGGCAGTTACATAAATGCTAATTAAAACAATACTGAGATTCCATCTTATCTTATTTTTTTTTTTTTTTTTTGCATCAGGAATTGAACTTGCCAGGCAGGCACTTGCACCACAGAGCTATATCCCTGGTCCACCATATTACCCTACAAAGATTTTTATCATCAAGAAATTAAGTAATGACACATGATAGCAAGTGTTTGGAAAAAAAAAACTTCACAGTATTGGTGGGAATATAAACCAGCACAACCACTGTGGAAGTCAGTACGGATATTGATCAAAGCACTAACATTACAAATTCCATTTGATTCAGCCATTCACCTTTGAGGTCTCATCCAAAAAGAATTAAATATATCATATTACAGTAATGCAAGCATAGCCATGATTAATGTAACATAATTCATTACAGTTATATTTTGGAAGTGGTTCATGTATGCATTAACAGATGAATAAAGAAAAAGTAGCATTTTTCACACATTTGAATATTACTCTGCCCCAAAGAAGGATGGACTTGAGTCC
The DNA here is from genome assembly GCF_000260255.1 of Octodon degus. Classification (NCBI taxonomy): domain Eukaryota; kingdom Metazoa; phylum Chordata; class Mammalia; order Rodentia; family Octodontidae; genus Octodon; species Octodon degus. The sequence continues at coordinate 12,855,194 of NW_004524604.1, read as the reverse complement.
TTTGTAGAAAATGGATTCTTTTTTTGTATTTTTTAGGGAAGGATCTACAAGGTGACGCTTCAGGGTCTCACTACTATATTGGACCTGTAGTGGTCTACCTATTTACAGCTTCCCAGGAGCTGGGATTACAGGCACACACCACTATGCCCACTCTTAATTGCCTTCTGAGTGTGTTGGGGGGGCTGGCACAGCAGGCCCAGGAATCAAAACCCCAGCCCCTGCGCCTGCTTGCAGGTGCTTTAATCCACTGAGGTATTGGGCTATCCTAAAAATGGATGCACCTTGAGACAATAACATTAAATTAAGTAAGGTGGACACACAAGCTTTAAAACCACATGATTTCTCTTAATGAGGAACCCAAAATATAATTATAGAGCAAAATAAATGAAAGAAGTAAAATATATCTTTTTCAAATGGGACTAAGATCAAGAGATAAAGAGAAGAGGGATCAAGGAGAAGGGAATGAAAAAGAATTAAGATACAGTGTATTCAACTACTAAATTCCCATGAATAATGTAATCACTGTGCATTGCAAACTAAATTTAAAAATAATTAAAATAAGCCGAAAGAGAGAAAAACATATGAAGGAAAGGGAAGGTGAAGGGAGGGCAGGGAATAGGAAGTGAGTGAAGGAAAGGATCAAAGGAGAGATGTGGTAAAGAAAGCAAAGGGGGAGAGAAGGAAAGGGAGGAGAGGAAGGAGGAGAGCAAAAGGAGGTAAAGGGAAAGCAGGAGACGTGAATGTGGGGAAGGGAAGAAGAAGAAAGAGAGGGAAGAAGAGAAGAAGAGGGGGCAGGAAGTAGAGGGAAGGAAAAAGACTGGAAGTGGGGAGAAAAAAGAAATTTCTGAAGCAAGGATGCACACTTAGCTCTTTACACTCCTAAGCACATTTTCAAGACTGTACTTTGCTTCTCTAACAACAGTTCTCTCTCTGTGTCTCTCTGTCTCTGTCTCT
>NW_004524604.1:12852195-12854140 GCF_000260255.1 Octodon degus | reverse complement strand
AAAAAAAAAAAAAAAAACTGCAGTAGAAGTCCAAAGTGGTAGGGTGTATGGAAGAACATGTCATGAGACATGGGCCAAGTCAAATGCCAGCCTATACATACAAAGTTATTCTTCCAACATTTCTGTAATTGTAACAATCAAGAAGCTAAATAAACTCTACAACATTCTTAGGAGAATCCCATGAAAGTTGGTCCTATTTGCAAACCTCTGTGTTTTGATCTGATACACAAAGGTTAAATTTTTTTTTCTGCATAATGTTTTCTTTAGTACTTATACAAACAAAGCAATAAAACTAGAGAGCATAGAAGAACATATTAAGCTGCTATTATATTGTAATATCTATGCAATTTTTAATAGAAAATGAAACCTACTTTGATAGTAAAACAAAACATTTTAAAAGTGCAGCAAAAAAATGGGGTAATATTTTTCTTCAATTATTTTGTTCATATTTGTCTTCAAACTTAATTCCAATTTCTGTAAATATATTTCTGCATTGTGTTTTCATTTATCTCTGAATTATATAAATTTTGTGAGTGTTTCACTTATTGAAACTGATAAAATATGACAAGTAAAGATGGTTTTCACTCAAATATTTGTTAAACTTTTAAAAATGTGAATTTTACATACAATAAAATTCAATAAAAATTTAAAAAAATAAAATAAAAATTAAAAAATTCAATAAAATTTGATTTTGTATTCAATATAACATAACATTTAAAAATGCATTCAACAGATAATAACTATGTGACCTGAGGTTCAGATACTTGCTTATGTCATTAGTGTTAGTTTTCTCTTGAGTTTTACTTACTTAGAGTATATAGGGTGATCACTCAGAAATTTCCAAGAGTTTTTTAGCAACAAGTTCATGACATTTAAATTGCCATTATTAAATATATTATGTTTTATGGCTGTTTTGTTTTTTTATGTTTTTTCTTTGTTTGTTTGTTTGTTTGTTTGTTTTTGACGGAAATGGGGATTGAACTCAGCCCTTGTGCTTGCCAGGGAATCGCTTATTCCACTGATCCATCTCCCCAGCCCCATATATTATGTTTTAAAAAGTACTTTCTATCTCTCAACTATAAGTTTATAAAGTTTAAAAATACAAATGTAAAAATCTAGCAAATCCATTTTTTTTTTCCTTTATGTATCTGGTACAGGGACTCACTATGCAGCTCGGACCCAGTCGAATTCAGTCACCAGCTCTGCGTGCCTCAGGGGTGGGGCTGACATGGCATGAGGCACTGGGGTTCAATCCAAAGCAGGAGCTCAGTCTGCAAAGCCATCTCGCTGGCCCAGCAATTCCATTTAAAACTTCATTAGTACAAGTCATTGTTGATTTGTTTAAAACAACATATAAGGAATCCTGGTTTTCTTAATGGATGTAGTCCTGACTGTTTTCTAAGATTACAATTCAACCTTAAAAACTGAAATAAGACTGGGTGTGGTGGTGCATGCCTGTACTATCAGCATTTGGGAGGCTGAAAACAGGAGGATTACTGTGAGTCTGATTTGTATAGTGAGACCCTATAAACCCTGTACTAAATAAAATAAAAAAGCTGAAACTATCTCAAAATTTTATAAAATTCTCAAAGATTGTCAAAAATTTTCAATAAGAAATGTCAGGGTCCTGGGACCGGGGAGATGGCTCAGTGGAATAAGCGCTTCCCTGGCAAGCTCAAGGACCTGAGTTCAATCCCCAGTTCCACCAAAAAAAAAAAAAAAAAAAGAAGAAATGTCCATCTTATGTGTGCAGTACAGTTTTGGAGATTGCCAATTACACTAATAATACTGCCTTCTAATTTTTAGAAGGGAAAACTCTCTGAAGCTACCTGTACATTCTTCATTCCTCATTAGTCAAACTTCCAAAAAAGAACCAATGGCATCTTGTAATAATCTTTGCCCTATTCTATCTTTGCCCTATTTAGTTAATTAAATTGATAACTAT
>NW_004524604.1:12848926-12852095 GCF_000260255.1 Octodon degus | reverse complement strand
TTACAAGGTCATTCACAATGGCCAAGATGACTTCTCTGTCTCTCTCCTGCTTTCTTAATGCCACTTTCTTCTTTTATGTCACTGGGGCTCAGTTCCATACACAAATGCCCTCAGTCGTATGTTTCTAGTTGGCCTCACTCTGTGCCCTCAGGATCCACAGGGTCATCTATTTGATAGCCCTTTTTTGGTAGAAAAGATACTCCGAAAGGACAGTTTATCAATAATCCAGATACCCAGTTCTTTCCTATGTGATTTCCAGACAGGGTCTCACCAATCTGCCTAGCCTGGCCAAGAACTTTCAATCGTTTTTTCTAATCCTCCCAAGTAGCTCTGGGTACAGATAGGCAGCCACCACACTCATCTCATGTCACCTGTAAGCATCCCACACCTCAGTTAAAAATGCATCATTTTTCTCCATTATGCCTCTCCTTACTCAAAACCAGATCCTACTATTATGGTCTACTGGACTATATTGGATTATTTTGCTGAATTCACGTACCTACAATATTTAAATAGCAATGGAATATCCATCTCTGACAAAACTAAACAAAAAAGAGGGATATAAATAAGGAACATTTTGTAGTGAAAAAAAAATATATGCATATACAAATTAGTTAGGTTATATAGACAGTTACTTTCTCTTAATTCAATGAGAAGAAAGATTTGTGTTTAGACAAGATATCATGTCTGCATCTTCTAGTATGAATAACTACTATGAAGACAACAACATGCAATGTATTAGTTATTTGTTATCGTAACTGTCCTAATAAACTTTTGAAACTGTATTATTGCTATTTCTTTCTCAATAAAATTAATTTTAAAAAGATCCTAATGCTTGAGATCCTTACCTTGTAATCACAAAAACAACATCCATTTAATACTTCAAGCCAGAGGCCCACACGTCATGCTTCTCACCTTGCTCTTCCTGTTCCTCCACAACATACAGTCAAGCAACTGACAAGTCTTGCCATTTATCTTTCTCTCATTATTTCTACCCCCTCCACATACCTAGCTAAAGGCTTTCCACTATTTGCCCTCATTTTAAAATAGAAGCTTTCTCCAACACCTTTAGCCTAGATAAGGTTTTGTCATATGCTTCTGTAACATAATGCACACTTTTCATAACATTGGTTACCCTTAAAATTAAGGTTTTTTTATGTCTGTTGTCTCTGCTAGGTTGTAAGTTTCATGAAGATGAGGATCGTATTTGGCTTGTTTATTTCCGTTTCTATTCTCAGTGAAACCCCTCAGCAAATATCTGTTGAGTGAATAAGTACAAGATGGCATAAATAAACGATGCTTCTGCCAAGTCCTGAATATCACTCTAAGTGACTTGTCAAAAGCTTAAGAGGCAGTCAAGTACCCAATCTCTGAATATCAGTTAAAAGTATAAAATTTTATTAACATGTAGAATAAGTGGGAACTTTCTTGTTAATCATCAAGGTGTTATAGTGTTCTAGTCTGTTTAGAATGATATAACAGATCTCTATACTGAGAGACTTTTTAAAAAACAGTAACTTCTCACAGCTCTGAAGGCTAGAAAGTCAAAGACCAAAGTGCAGCAGGTGCTGTGTCTGGGTAAGATATTTTTCTGGTTTTTCAATGACATATTCTTGCCTGTCTTTACACAATACAGATAGACAGGACCCCATTCTCTTCCTGTTCTGTTCTGCTCTGTTGTATTTGTTGGTTTGTTGGTTTGTTTGTCTGTCTGTTTGTCGACAGCATCTCACTGTGTAGTCCAGGCTGGCCCTGAACTCATCATGTAGCCCAGGCTGGCCTGAAACTCTCAGCTATCCTGCTGCCTCAGCCTCCTTAGTGCTGGGACTACAAACCAGTGCACCACCCATTATGTCACTAAGCTCATCATGAGGACTCTGGTCTCATAACTGTATTTTAACCTAAACACTTTGGAACAGCTTCCTCTTGGAGATTAGCAATTTCACATGAATTTTAGAAAGACAGTAATAGATAGTCCATAATGTATAAAGACTGCCAAACACAAACCATAAAGACTGCTCATTGATTTCTGAATGTTCTATATGTTACCTTAAACCTTCCATTTTTCCCTCTTACTAGATACTTTGTGCACTTTCCTTCCTTGTATTTGACTTTCTTTCCAACCAGACACCAATTTAACAGCAAACTTTAGATCACTTATGTCTTTAAATCTTTCTGCAAGATCATTACACATGGCAGATGTACAAAAACAGAATGATCTGAAGTTCTAAATTATACAAATCCAATAAAATGACAAACAAAAGAAAAATATCTACCATGAAGTGGGTCAAGGTGTCTGCATTGGGTTGTATACTTTCAGATGATTACCCATGATTCCTTTTTCACCACCCTCAGGAGGGCCCCAAATCTGCTTCACCTTTTGAAATTAAATTTGCCTCAAGTTCTCGCTTTTGTGCAATAGAAGGGTCATGCTTGGAATGCCTATCATTCTGGTCTTCTAAATACATACTTCTTGGCATGACATACTAATTATTACCATACTGTCTCACAAGTAAAAGGGTTTTTTTTTGTTTTTCATTTTTCTTATTTAAATGGGTAATAAATGAAAATAAAAGACACATGAAATTAAATTTGCTTGTCATATGCAAATTCTGAGCAACAGGATCCAAGAAGTCCTCTGGGGGATCTTGTTATAACCATTAAACACCTAAGTCTGACCATACTTTCCAGAGCTACTGCAGGCCACAGAGTTCAAACACCTTCGATGACAAATTTCAACCACAGTCTTATTCGAATCCATTCCATGCCTTAGTTTCCCTCACACCTGAATGCTTTCAGGTCTACTACCCTTTATTCCTGATTAAACCCAAATTATAAACCTCTACATTCTTGGACTCCAGAGATTCTACCAGGGCAAGGTGGCAAAGCAGGCGTCACTGGGAAACCCAAACCTGACGTCTCCTGAATGTCAGGCTCAGTGCTTGATGGGAGTAGTGTGTCTGTGGAGCTCTGAAGTTTTATACACAGCAAGTTCTCTTGATGCCTTCTTGCTGTGGGCACCCAGCTCTCATGCAGCTTTGACATGTTACATTTTTTTTTTTTAAGACAAATGCCCTGGAAATGTAAATACAAACTCAGAGAAGGGAAGTTCTTCTACTTTTTTTACTTTGAATTTTGCAACCAGAAAGGAAAGTAAATTTTGTCTTTA
>NW_004524604.1:12841879-12846396 GCF_000260255.1 Octodon degus | reverse complement strand
AAATTCAATGTAGGAATTTTCAATGTATTAGTATTCAATGAACATCCAAAAATATAAAACAAATGGTGGTCTGGATGAAAAGTAAAGCAATGATATCTTCTATCAAACGTCACACACACACACACACACACACACACACACACACGCCATTAAGAATGGATGATTTTCATTCTGAAACATACTTCTTTTTTCTGTAATTATGTTTCAAATATAGAGGAAAGTTTTCTGTTTGCTTGAACAATCAGTTATTTACAATAAAAATTAATTTTTATGCTACAAGACTTTCCTTTGAAGTTTACCTTTTGTGGTGCTGAATTAATGAGTTTGGTACACTGCAATTCTTGTATTTACTTAACATCAATATATATTGTCAAGAACTTGGGTTACAACAGTATAACTAATATTGACTATTATAGTACTTAACATGATTAATTAAATAAATCTGTTTGTAAAACAGGAGGAAATATGCATGACTAGTACTGCAAATTTTGGTTTTAGGAGAAAATGGATGTATTTTCTATTCGCTCAAAGATAAAAGAGAAAATTTTATCTTGTATATTATCTAAGAGGCCTTGCAGAACTGAAGACCACAGGAGGTAAGGCTAACAAAATTAATATGCAAAGAAGCTCAACACTAGGGACCTATAATTTTCTTGCAAATGGTTTCGCTTTAAGGATGAAACAACACAAGACAATACCAATTTCTTTCTTTTTCTGCAAATAGATGAAGCTTTAAAAAAAATTAACACATGACAGCAGGTGGGAAGAATGGAGACAAGTGGATATTCAAAGTCAGGGGAATCCAAATTTGATTTGCCCAACATTTTATAAACCAATTTGTATTCATTGGTATGTTTTTTTAAAAACCAACTTGGGTACATATATTCTATTAATGAAGGATTAGCTATCTGTCAGAATCAAAGTAAACATTTAGTTATGAATTTACAAACGTGAAAGGATCTACAAAATAAAGATGGACTTAAAACGAAGAAATTGTCTCTTATTTTATCTAGCCTGTGCATTGTATCCAAAACACCCACTCTAAACCTTTTATTTAACATAATGTTGATACATATACTGCTGATTAAAGATAAATAGATAAGTGAGGAGACAACCTGTCTTCAAATCCACTGTAAATATTCACCCTACCAGATTTTGAAAAGGTCATGCAGGAAAAGACATGTATTAGCATTATGAACAACTAATACCATCTTCATAGATCTTCAAATACAAGAAGTTAAAATTAAATAGTTTCCTTCCAGTTGTGGAGTCTTATACGCTATTTCTCTGCTTGTTCATCATCAGGTGGCAATCACACGGGTGTAATCTGTCTTGTAGTAAAGATCTCACTTTTATTAAAAATTTTAAATGTATTCTTGCACCCCAGGAATAATTTGTTGCTGCATTATCCCTATCAATTTAAAACAGTGTTGGACAAGCTTTGAAAATAACAAATCAATTCAATTTAATTTGAAGCTTTAAACTCTAAACTTTCAAGAGTAGAGCACACTATGTCAGACTACATTTCTACATTGAAACTTTCTCTCACAACTTGATGAGCACAAAAATGATCGGTTATAGCAATAGCACAAAACTACTTGACATCTTGACAACTCTGAAAATAAGAGGTAAATCACATGCATTGTGATTTTGAATCTTTCTATGAATGGTTGGATTTAACGGATTATTAATCTATATCTTAAAGACCACTTAGTGGAGCAAATTTGGAAGTTTAGTTATTTTAATAGCTAGCTCATAAAATAGTTGGTACTGAAGCATAATTGTATTTTTCTTGACTTAAAAGTAATTTTATTACTTTGATAAAGTAGTTTTGGATTTCTTAAATTTATTAGATGTATTTTCAACTTTTAGTGGTGAATTTATAATCAAATATATTAATATACCATTAATGTAGTATAATGGTGTGCTTTACAACAGTTTATCAGAAAACTCTAAATGATTCATACTCCAGGGAAAAGTTGATGCCATCAATTTTAAGTGTTTAATATACATTTATTTAAATGTGAAGTTGTGCTTTGCCTGAGGAATGAGTTTCTAAATTGGCAGCCTAATAAAATTCCTAAGTAATGTAGTCTTTTCCTCCATTTACTTATAGTCATATTTTAAAATCATTCATTGAGAGACACCAGAAAAGCATGTAAACTAATTGTTTAGGGATACAGTAATTGTTTAGGGAATTAAATGTTAATTTTATAGCTTTTCATTCATCATAAACACAGAGCTTTGATCTTGAATCCTACTTCTTGAGAGCAGACTAATTTCTGGGTTAATGGCACCAAATGAATGGTTTCATGTCTAAGAATAGCCAGAATATTCTGAATATATAATATATGTTAACAACATCACATAGGATTGTTAAAAGTTTATACTCAAATTTTAATTCTTAAATGAAAAGCAATAGTTCTTCCTTAGTATTAAATTATACAACGTTTCTGTGTATTTCTTTTTAAAACTCCAATCGTCTCTTACAGAAGCATTTTAGTTAAAATTCCACACATTATTATTATTCTATTCTCATAATTTATGGGCCTTGATAAATTTAATTGTTGTTGATGTCATAAAATTGAATTACTTTCTATGAAATCAAATTAGTCACATTAATTATTTGCAGGAGTTTTGAATATGGAAATCTAGTTAAGAAAACTGCCTCACTTTTCCAAGTAAACAATTACAGATTCATCTTCTTTGAGTCCTAAACAAAAGGGAAATTTTTCTAACATGTAAGTAGGAATTTTTAAAAATTCATTAATTAGGGGCCAGGAAGATGGCTCAGTGAAATAAGCGCTTCCCTGGCAAGTGCAAGGGCCTGAGTTCAATCCCTGATTCTGAAAAAAAAAATTCATTAATTGAATATGTATCACTTGTATATGTTTTTGCCCTCACCAAGAGTTACCTATATACTCAGCGAAAATGTCCATCAATATGCACTGGAAGAATTAGCTCAGCCGTAGTGTAGCTTATGAGAGGCCATTGGGTCAAATCCTGAGTGGACAATAAAAAGTCTCCTAAGGTGTCCACAGGTGATATGGAGGGAGCAGATTTCTTTTTTTTTTTCTTTTTTTTTTTTTTTTCCGGAACTGGTGATTGAACTCAGGCCCTTGCGCTTGCCAGGGAAGCGCTTATTCCCCTGAGCCATCTCCCGGCCCTGGAGTGAGTGGATTTCCGCACTATCCGACATATCAGTATCTCTGCAATCCAATGGGCTTGCATGCTGGAAAGACTTCTGCCATATTTCCGCCCTTCTTGGGCTCCCACTACTATCCAGGTACATTCAAGTGAGAAACTTGAACTGTTCCCTCTTCCACACACTGTAATGTTAAACTTTCAAAGGCTGCTTTGTGATAGCCCCACTAGGTAAATTCCATCTTTCAGAAGAGTCTGTGTTGGCCTCACCGTCGCTTTAAATTTCCCAGTTTCCTTATATCAAATTAAATACACTTTCTCCAGTTAGTAGGTCCAACAAACCTACTAATTTCTGTATTCTACTGGCACAAATACACAATGTCAGAAGCATGTGACTATCTGGATTTGTTAGGCCTGCTCTGGATAGAACAAGTACTACATTCTCAAAAGAAGATTTACATTTCCTGGTTTGAAAAGGAAGCATTGTTATTTTCACTCCACCCTGGCTAGTCATTTCTTTCATGTCTTTTTTTTTTAGCTGGCTCAGCCCACCCTGGGCCAGGGTTGGTGTGGATGTGGTGCGGGAGATTGAACTGCAGTCTCTGCACTTTGCCTAAGCTTGCCTGAGCAGTAACTTTAGACTGCTGAGTTACCTCGCTGGCCCCTTCTTGCATATTTTAAAATAATGTCCTATCTTCTTAACCATGAAGTTAATGCAGAATGAAGATAGTCTTTTTTATTAATCAAAAATAAAGTTAGTGTAAAAGTATGAACCATATGAAAAGAAGAAACCAAACAGGATTCTTAATGTGAGAATATCATTTATTACTACATAGGAATACAAAATTTAAACCTCACAAGAAGAGTTGCATGCCAAGTTTTTCAAATAGAATGTTAATTTTTTAACAGACTACATTAATATCCACTTTGTTCCTATGTAGGAAGCAAATATTGTTCTCTCAATAAAGGAAAACTTTTATTATACATAACACTGTTATCACCATAATTTCTTGATATAGTTAATAAAATAGATTCTGTGATGTCCCAAAGCTTCTTTTATCTTTTAAAAATATTTTTCTATAAAGCTTTAGTCATATATGGGTCAAGGAGATAGCTCAGTGGTCTAAGCGCCTGCTTGACAAGCACAAGGACCCACGCTTGATTCTCGGTACTGCATGCCAAACTGCCATGCTGGCCACTGAAACCAGGCATAGTGGCACACACGCCTGTAATCCCACCACTGGGGAGGCTAAGACAGGAGGATCTCTATGTGTTGGAACTGCGTAGCAAGACATTAGACCAAATAAATATATAAATACATGATTAAAACAAAATTTAGTAATAGAAAATAACTATAAATCACTTTACTATAT
>NW_004524604.1:12839047-12841779 GCF_000260255.1 Octodon degus | reverse complement strand
AGAGACATCTTAGCAGTAACTGGCATGTCATGACAAGCAGTCCATATTCAGAATACCACAATGACAGGCACTCCCAACATGAAAACACTATTACAAATTACCATCTGCAGTGCAGTAGCTTAGTTCACAGATATCAGTATATATAGTTATGACCACCAATTTTAGTGATAGTAAAACTTCATCTTCCTTTCAAAGATCACAAAATCAATGCAGATACCATTTTCAGCAACAATGTTGAATATATGTCCTGGGTCGATTGAAAGCAAAGCTTCATAGATCAACAGAAATGACTAGGTAGGGGATCTTAATTGTTTAGTATGTGAAAATGTTTAAGAATCAAATACTGAATGCAATTTTAAAACATAATCATATCACTTAACCCAAGAACACACTGATCAAGTGGGAATGTAGACCAACATGCTCTCTCCAACTGAACATGTTTTTAGTGGAAAGAAATTGGTTAACAGAATAGCTTCACGTGGACACTCACAAGTTTTATCGAACTACATCAGTGAGCCTTGCTTCTCTCTCTACTTGGCATTTATCTCAACTTCCACATTTGTCCTTTCCTGATTTCAGCACCTATATTTCTCATGGTACATTTCTGTATTGGGAAGAGACTATAGGGGGCTGAGGATGTGACTCAGCAGCAGAGCTCTTGCCCCGCATGCACAAGGCCCTGGGTTTGATACCCAGCACCACAGTAAAAGAAGAACAACAACCAAAAAGAACCAAAGGAAGAGAATAAGATGTCTTCTTATAAAATGTATGAGGCATGGAAGTTTTGCTCTAACTACCAAAAATGTTATTTTACTTTGAGATGGTCATAATGAGAGATGAAAAGAGGGAAAAAATGGTGCCTGTGATGAAACCCAAGACCTCTATGCCAGACTCTCCATCCCTGAGCAACATGGCAGCCCCTTAGTACAGCAAGTGCTTAGACACTTCTAGAGACAAGAAAATTAAGTTGCAAATAAGCATAAAAATGTTCTATATCACTACCATGGAAGCACAAATAAAAACTGTAATGAGATAACCTCTCATCCAGTAGAATGGCTATGGTCAAAACATAAAAAGTAAGAAGCTGGTAGAGATGTAGAAAAACAGAAACTCTTGAAGGCTGTTGTTGGGAACATAAGTTAATACCCAGAAGTTCTTTTAGTTAAAACTAAACACAGAAACAACATATGACTGAGCTATCCCACTCCTGAGAATAAATATACAAAGGCAGGGCTGGTAAGATGGCTCAGTGGTCTAAAGCACCTACTTAGAGCAAGATTAGCAAAGCACAGGGACCGCGGTTCAATCCCCCAGCACCACATGCCAGCCAGCCCCGCCCCTAGGTGGGCTGAGCTGGCCACACACACACACACACACACACAATAAATAAATAAACTTAAAAAAAATAAATATACAAAGGCAATGAAGTCAGCAGACCAAGGAGATGCCTGCGTGTTCAAGAATATTGTGGCAAGATTGCTGAGATATTGAATTATTCTCAATGCCCATCAATAGATGACTTAATAAAAAATATGATGTCTTGTCTACAAACAATGTGGCATTATTCGGCCAAGAACAAAAATGAAATCCTGTAGTTTTCTGAAAAATGGATGGAACTGGAGGACATTATGTTAAGCAAAATAAACCAGATGCAGGGGCAAAAGAGATAGTTCAGTGGTCTAAAGTGCCTGCTTAGGCATGCTTAGGCTGGCATAAGAGACTGGTTCGATCCCCAGTGCCACATGCCAACCCTGCCCTCAGGGCAGGGTTGAGCCAGCCAGTGAAGATGATGATGATGATACTAATAATAATAGTAATAGTTAAATGAACCAGATGCAGCAAGACAAGCATTAAATAGTCTTTCTCACAAGTGAAAACTAATTTTAAAAAATTGACCTGAAATTGGACTAATGATTACCAGGGACAAGGAAGGGTGTTAGGGTTGGACAAGGTAGACTAAGTATGATTGAGTTACAAATTCATACAGTAAACATGTATGGAAATATCTGAATTCTAATGAATTACAATAATTCTAAGTACATTACATTATATACTATAATGTGTATAAATGAAAGAATAAAAATGAAAAAAGAATTAAAATGTTTAAAACAGATATTCTTAAAATTTACCTTTTAAAATTTACGTTTCAAAATTAAAGAATAAGAAATTGATCTTTAGTATAGGAAAAGAAAGCTAGAATAGCTTCTGTTTTAGTCTCTTCTCACTTAAAAGTAACTACAGAATATTCAGTATAAAATAAAATAGGTTTCCAATAAATGATTACTAAAAATATTTATTTGTTACATTTTGAAAGAAAATTTTGTTAATGGAAATAAAGGTAGGAAACATGATTTTGATATTAACTATAAGAGCAGAAATACCAGTATTACTCATATTATTCTACAACCTGAGTTATAAATGTAGTTTATAATTCATTTTAATACAGTGGCAGTAGTTCATATCAATATCTAATAGTTTTTAAATAAAGCTTTAAAACATCAGTTTGCTAGGTATGAGGTTAGCCAAGCATACATATAGGATTGTTGAAGTAAGTAATCTAATATTTATTACTTTATCTAAACAAGTAATATGTAAGGCAAAGAGAAACTATAAAATGACTTTATAGGGGCTGGTGAGATGGCTCAGTGGTCTAAAGCACCTACTTATACTTAGAACAAGCTTAGCAAAGCACAGGGACCGCGGTTCAATCCCCCAGCACCACATGCCAGCCC
>NW_004524604.1:12811873-12828176 GCF_000260255.1 Octodon degus | reverse complement strand
ATAAAAGTATAAATATGTTAATTCAAACAATATTGGGTTAAATAAATGTTGCTGTTAGTATAGTGTAATTTTCTTTTGTGATAAATGCCACTGACTTGCTGTTTACTTTTCAATTGATTTTATTTGCCAAATTATATACCAAACAGTCCCATGGGTTTGCTGAATATATGAGGACTCACAATGAAAAATGTGCATAGTTTTAGCACCAACTTTGTAAATTGCCTTAATAATAGCTGGTATAATGTAATAGTATTTTCAACCAGTACTTTTAATTTCTAGCTCATAAAGCCTTTTCATTGAACCCCAAGGGTGTAGCTATAAAAGTAAGATTTAATTTTGTATATAATGTGGCCTGAATTAGCTTTAAAGCAATAGGAGAAACATGCAGTTACAAAAGATAAGTCGAAATTATTCTAACTTGATATGAATGTCCATAACAAAATTATTATTTCTAGGTGACATAATTTATATGATCTTCATTAAGGCTATTCAGAATATACATTTTAAATCTTATTTTTAAAACTATAACAAATATATGGGAAACCTTCATGGACATAAAAGAACAAAAACAATAAACCAATCATACTTGTCCCTTAACTTTACACACCCTAGTAAGTCATAAAGACCAAACTTACTTGTGTAATATTAACCTAAGAATAAATCTGCTAGTTTCTTGCTAGTTACATTTGAAACAAAACAGAGAAGGCACAAAATTTCCTTTTTGTACCTTGTATTCACATACAAAGAATAAAATACTTTCTCCTATCTGTATGGTGTTTTAAAGCTGACTGTAAGTTCCTCTTTGTAATTTCATTTTGTCTATACATAAATGCTTACCACAAGTCTTACTATCTCTATCTTACTACTAAATAAGTCATAGCACCTTATCCAAGAAGAATACCTTAAGATGTCTTATTTAAGGAATACATTTTTTAAATTTCTAAAATAAAATTTAAAAATAAAGAAAATCCAAGAAGGTGCTTAGTAAAGTGAATAATAGCTATAAAATCAAATGCAGTGCACAATACAGTACTCAACATTTTTGGAAGTTGTTTTGTTTCATTTTGTTTGTTTTGAAAACCTCATCTTTCTCTGTTTTTCAGGCTAGTCTTCAATTCCTGTACACAAGTGCATCCTGCCTGAGCTTCCCGAGTAGCTGGGACTACAGGATTACTATGGAGTACCGCTAGAACTTCACACCAATCGGCCTATATTCTTTTTATTCAAGAAACACACGTAGCTAGAGTCCTTTCCTAAAGAAATTTTAGTCTTTAAAATAAATTTTCAAAATCATGAAATGCATAGTTGTATTTTAAAATGATATCACAGCTTTATTCTTTCCTTCTTAAATTTTGCACCTAATTTCTTTGTTTTGAAATTTTCTCGATTTCCACATAAAAGCTGGCAAAAATAAAATATAAGAAAGAACTGCTAAACATAAGAGCTCCAATTTTAGTTTTTGGATCAATTCATGAAGATTGATTAGCTTAAGTAAATCATGTCATATTTCAAGGTATTGACTTTGGAATTCTTATGTGAAATAATTGGAGTATATCAATTCTAAGTGCCATATTTACCTTTAAAATGCATACAAAATTACTAAAGAAGCTTACACTTTTCCCAGAACTGCTGTTTTTCAATCATTTTTAGCTTAATTCATTCTTCCCAAAAGTCAACTGTTGTGCTATTTAACAGTAAGCCAAATTTTGAAAATTAGTACTCAAAAAATGAATAATGGCAGGACAACAAAGTATCTAAAAGTATGTTTTTAAGTGTCAGAATTCAACATGTGGGAGAAAGGGCCAGAGTAAAAGCACTTAGCTTTATTTAATAAATACGAAAAATACTGTGTCTTATGTATTTGAAAGTAATAACATAATTTGCACGCAAACACGTTACTGTCACAAAACGTGAGGCACACTGCACAGCCCGAGAACGCCCAGCTGTCTTAAGGAAGTGGTGCTTCGGGTCAGCCCCGGCAGGGAGGTCGTCGCCGTCCTGCAGGAGACCTGGATCTCAGAGCACACGGCGGCACTGTGACGGCGTGCCATGAGCTCACTGACCAGGAAGCCTGACGTGGTGCATATTTATTACCAATCTGAGGGATTTTCTTCCCCTTACTCATTTTTTTTAGACTTGTCTTTAACTGAACATTTCATTTGTTTAGTGGCTGTGATTACTCTTTGGTCGCATTTGGCGATGGGAAAGAGCTGGAAAGCTTAAAGGGAATGCATTACGGTGCCATAAATTTGAGATGGAAGTATGTTTTTGTATTTCTGCCAGGAATATCAGACAGCAAGTTACTGTTCGAAAATCTGCTTTTTCAGTCTGCTGTGCTCATACAGGGGTGGGTGGTCCTGAGGTCATCTCATAAAGACAATCACTATTCCTGATGTGTCCTGCTCTTTCCTGCTGACAGAGAAAGAGGTGAGGTTTGAGTTCAAGGTTTGAGGAATTACTTTCTATTTCTGAACTGATTTTACAAATAAACTTTAGAGGTTTTTGTTGTTGTTTTTCTTTTCTCACCAGCATGGATTTCTTACTGTTTCAGCTTTTCATAGTTATAAACTCCTCTGCAGAGACTGCACATTCCACACCTGAAGTGGAATACCCGCATTGTCCCAGCCCTAGACCGTGAAGAATGTGTTCCTGATCCGCATCTGCACTCTGGCTTCCTGCGAGATAAAGAGGGATTCAGACATAAGGACTGGGAATTCCCATGAAGAGACAAAAACAAATGATGTGGTTCAAAGGAGAAGTTGTTACAAGCAGAGATGCATTCCTGATGTTGAGCAAGGGGTTATAAGCATTCCCTCTTCTGCAGAAGTTCCCGGGCAGCAGTTACATTCCCCAATTCAGGGTCTCCATGAGTTATCTGACTCACAAGTGTTTATTGTGAAAAGATATGTTGCCTGGCAACAGCTTTAACATGGTGCAACTGAGTTTTCCGCGCTTCTAAAAAGATGTTTTATTCATTAGCTGCCTTCCTTGCTTATTTATGTGTTTACCCTTCCCTTCTGTATCAAATTTCACTTCATACTTGTGAACATCTATGCAAAATGTGCCATTGTTCACTATTTGTATACATCCACATTATATAATGAATATGAGACCAACTGGCTGAGGGGCCCATCCCCTGTTTTGTGGGGGAAAGTAACATCATTGAGAACTACATTAGGTTAGTTCAAAGATGCAGTTGGTATTGGAAAGTGTTTTTCAAAACATGGGCATGCAAGGAGAGAGACAGAGACAGAGACAGAGACAGAGACAGAGACAGACACAGACACAGACACAGACAGACACAGACAGACACAGAAACAGACAGACACAGCGACACAGACAGACAGAGAGACAGAGACAGAGACAGAGACAGAGACAGAGACAGAGACAGAGACAGAGACAGAGACCGAGACTGAGACCGAGACTCAGACGCAGAGGCAGAGGCAGAGGCAGAGGCAGAAGCAGGCAGGCAGGCAGGCAGGCAGACACAGAGAGGACTGACACAACCAAGTAATTAATGTACTATATTTCATAATAGTAAACATCAATGGTGAACTTTAACAATGTAGAAAAATATCAAACAAGAGGTTTCATTACCATCTTTGTTAAATCCATATTGGCGTTATAGGCAACGCTTTTGGATTTCTTCCCTCCCCACAAATGACCAAGGGAAGGTTATTACACCTGTAAGTGTCTTAGCATCTGAACAAGCAATCTAAGGTATACAGGGTGTAACTTGGACATCTGAAATTCTAGTCACCAATTTTCTGTCCTGAGATAATTTTGTATTATATATATATATATATATATATATATAAAGCATTATATTACTCTACTAAAGCCATGAAACTGCTTAATGACTGCCATCACAAAAGCACCATGCTATACTTCCAACATTACAAACTCTTCATTCTTCTGGTTTAAAGTAAGATATGAAAATGTTGCTCTAGTAGAAAGCATAGCAGTTGAGAAAAAGGAGATCTGGCCACATCAGCTGCCTGATACTGCTGTCAATGTGACGGGTGCTAGAGATCCTGTCAGCAATTCTCACTGTGCAAGTGTTTCTAAAAAGAATTTACATTCCTGTGTTCAGTATGCATCTCCTACTAGCACCACCATGTAAGCATTATCCCAGTTAAGCTTCACAGCACTAGCAAGAGAACGTTATCATATCTGTTTTGTGAAGATTTAAGCTTTAGTTGGTTATGCAATTCATGCAGCCAGCAAGTTCACAGCTAGGACTGATCTGCTTCCTCTAAGATCACGTAAACATAGGTGTGTATCTTATACTTAATTATATTTCTACATATGAGTATCCCTTACTAAAAACATTTGAATCTTTTAGAAAAAAATCTGGAAAACAAAATATTCCCTTACTTATAATTTATTTGGCTTGTGATATTCCAGCGTGATTTATATTGCATGCTTATAGCAAATGAAAGACTCATTCATCCAATAAGTATGTATTGTTTTTCCTGCTGCACCCAGGATACTACACTGTGAATGCAGCCATGAAAACCATAAGATTTGCATACTATCTTCATTATGCTCACATACTTAGAAGGGAGATAAATAGCTTCTACTTGTTGGAAAAGAGGGTAAGGGTGGGATCAGAGTTGCATGTGAGGAGAAATTAATCTTATGGTAAGATCCAATTAAGTCTCTAAGACAGTGTTGTAGGCAGCTGAGTTAGATAGAAATATTATAGGCAGGGCTAGGACCTCATTGGGTCCAATAGGGAAGACAAGATACCTTGCAACCATGAGAGAGACAGGCACCTCCACTGTGGATCAGACAAAAGATTAAGCAAATGCAGCCACATACCTCCCTAAGGATGGACATCAAGGATTGATATTCTAAAGAGGTATCAATCACCTTGAAAAAGTCAGGAAGAGCCACTAACACAACCTCCTACTAGAATAGCCCCTGTTTTGTATTGAGGTCCACTTGCTACATGACTTGCTTCCCCATTTGATCCCAAATTAATCAGTTTTACCTTATTAGCAGAGTATAGTTTTGTCCCACCTCAAATCCATCTAGCTAGTTCCCATGTTTCCCCCTTTACATCCTCCTCACATCATAGTTTTGCTCTATAAAAATCTCTAAAAAAGACAGATTCCTGGGCAATCCACTTGGGTCCCCTTCTGTCCCTCTTTCATACAGGAGCTTTCTTTCCCCTAAGAAGGAAATTCTGCTCTTAACCTCCTAAAATTCATTCATTTTAAAGAACACAAACTTGTCTCATGTATCTTTCAGGTTGGGAGTCTCTTTCCCCTATACCAACAAGAAGAAACAGAACAGTTGGTTTCAGGAACTGAAGAGGGGCACTGTGGCTAGAAGACAATTAATTGGTGAACTAGAGCACAGGTCATGAGGACAAGAAGGGGGCCACACACCAAGGGACAGAGAGCCCAGCCAGCAAAGCCAAAGGGGCTACACTTGCTCTACCTCCCTGGAGACTATATTTCCATAAAAACACAAGATTATTGAACAAACATATAATTTAGAGCTGGCACTTAATACATTGGTTTATTGTTGAGGTCAATTTCTCAAAATGTTTCATTACAAATATAGTCTTATTCCAGTTTTGGCATAGATTAGCAACCTGAAGCACTGAGAGCCACTCTAACAGGACTCAACTTCTAAGTCAACTTTGTGTTTCAATTACACATACACTTATCTTTGTAAAACAATATGACCTCATTTATAGTTCTTGGAGTGCTATTTGCATTTTAGTTTTTTCCTCAGCTATAATTATTCTAATGGAAACCTGATGGCAAAACATGAAAGACATAACAAATTGTTCACTGTTAATTATTTTTATACTAATAATACCCTTTAAAATACATATTTATTCTATATACTTTGTTAATTACATAACAAAATGAGGTCCCATCAAATTTACAGAGAGATGATCATGAAAAGAAGCAATCATAGTATACCTCATCAGCATTAAGCCAAAATAAGGCCAAAGAATTACAGTGGTCTGAGTGCACAGTACCACAACCTCTTCCCAGTGTTCAGTCTCATTCTTAACTTGATTGAACAACTTATTGTAAGATTTACAAATTAAGAGAGGGGTTGGGGAGATAGCTCAGCAGAATAATCACTTGCCTGGTAAGTGCAAAGGGGCTGAGTTCAATCCCTGGTTCTGGGGGGAAAAAAATTAAGAAAGAAAAACTGGATCATCATTTTGTTCCTGTGCCACACAAAGGAGAATATAGTTTTTATAACTGAAAAGTTGCTTATAAACTAAGCTGAATCCTAAACTTTTGATGTAAGATCAATTTAGAACTAATTGAATCCACATTTGGAGAAACCACTACTGGTTGTTTATAAGCTACTATGTAGTGTTCGTATTCATAGTGGGAGAATCAGATTATTCAAAACTCAAAATGTGGAGTCAATAAAATTTATAGCGTCTGACTTTAATGTACCATGTTAAACACTGCATTGTGATTACTATGTTTCAGAATGTTAAAATTAACAATGCTGGCACATCTCTGAAAAGAATAATCTTCATTTGCCTTTCTAAAACAAATTCCATTTTGTACTTATATCCCATCATGTTTTATGCTTTAGCAATTCAGATAAAACACAACTTTTTCTTTATTTCTCATTACTATAAATGGCAATGAAGGATAAATGAAAAAAATAATTATATCTTCGTTTTGAAGCTCTAGGTTGCATAGACATGAAAAGTGTGTTGCTGCACAAGCCAGTGAAGCAGATAATTACGCTAAATTAGGAGATGGTGTTCTGCTGACATTTAAGTTTTGAACCTAATGGTTTCACTATTTAACTGACCTTTGCTCTACTAATTATGGCCACTTGCAGCATTAAATCATTTTCAAAACCAGTACATTGTCTAGTTAGAGAAAATATTAATATAACCATCATGATTTTGATATGCAAACATCCAGTAGTCGTGACAGTTCTCAATTTAATTGGTTTATTGTTGAGGCCAATTTCTCAAAATGTTCCATTACAAATATAGTCTTATTCCAGTTTTGGCATCGATTAGCAATCTGAAGCATTGAGAGCCACTCTAACAGGACTCAACGTCTAAGTCAACCTTGTGTTTTAATTACACATACACTTATCTTTGTAAAATAACACGACCTCATTTACAGTTCTTAGAGTGATATTTTCATTTTAGTTTTTTCCTCAGCTATAATTATTCTAATGAAAACTTGATGGGAAAATGTGAAACACGTCAGTTTAACCCTTCAAGACAAAGGTAAGAAACAATGCTAATGCAGCCCCAACTTATTCATTTCCTAATCTTGGCAAGTAAAATCACCCTTCCATTCCTGTTAAATAATGCAATCTGAGAATGCTAACCTCCCGCATAAAGGCAGTGGAATGCTATACTCAACTAGATTATTTGTGAAACTTAATACAATGCCAAAATGTGTACATAGCCATCATACTGTATTGTTTAAGGAACTGTGATAAGGAAAAGCACATACATGTTCAGTTTAGATGCAAAGTTTTTCAATTTTTTTTCTATCATTGCATGGTTCGATGTGAAGATGGAGAAGCCAGTGGATGCTGAGGGCAATGAATTAATCAGTTATGGTCAAGGTGTGCGTGGACATTTGTGCTTTCAGCACCCAGCTTTGAAGATTCTTTACAAAGCAAATGCTGTATTAATACCAACACAAAATGGTACATATACACACAAAAAAATGGTAAGTGCAGGTAAGACTGAGATGGAGCAAGGAGCAGGTAAATAATAAAAACACTAAATTTACTTAATATTTTTCACCTGTCAAATGGTACTCTAAATACTTTCATGCACAATCTCCCCTACCAAATCATTTCAACCGTCCTAATGAGAAAGCCAGTGATACTGCTGTTACAATAACCTTTCACAGAAAAAGAACCTAAAGCATAGAGAAGTTCACATCCTAGAGGAGCACTCTACAAGGTTTTATTGGCTCCTTTTTGCATATAAAACAGATTTTTCACACTTCTATCCTGTGTTTTCCAAAGGTCTTCCCTGGTGTGTCTTTAGGTTGATTTTTACAGTTTGCATTTGTTTGTTTGTTTATTTATTTATTTATTTTGCCAGCTGGTTTACACAGGTTTCAGTCTGCTGATGTCTGCTATCAAAACACTCCTCTTTTCAATACAGGTATTGTGTGATAAAGTTTGAACACCAGGCCTCTGTTTTGCTGCCTTTCTTGTTCAGTTTGTCAGCTGTGTTACTAATCCAGAAAGAGTTGCACAGCATTTCAGTGGACAACAAATGGTCTGGAAAATATTTCATCTGTTGGCACAATCAAAGAAGTCCTAAAGGAAACATGACCCCCATATCAAAGCTCCCACAATTGGACAAAGAAATGAAGCTAATATCCTCAGTGTCCCCTTTTATAGCCATGGCATGGTGTATAGCGCGCACTTAGCTGTGACCTACGAGAGGATCCAGCCTGAGGAGAAGGCAGTTTGAAGGACTCTGTGGGGCCCTTTCTAGAAATTTCTAACTGTTCATTTCCGTGCTAAGTTCCTCTCACAGGTGTGTTTGTAGAGTGCTTTTTTTCCCATACAGTTAAGAAAACTTAAAAGTTATGGGATTTGGGGGCTGGTAAGATGGCTCAGTGGTCTAAAGCACCTACTTAGAACAAGTTTAACAAAACACATGGACTACGGTTCAATCCCCAGCACCACATGCCAGCCAGCCCCGCCCCCTGGTGGGCTGAGCTGGCCACACACACACACACACACACACACACACAAGCAAAAATAAATAAATGAAAATTTATAAAAAGAGTTATGGGATTTTATAGCAAATTTGGATTCAGAGTCACTTTTAAAAAATATGATAATCAATCAGGTCTAGCAGACCACCACATAACAGTAACCAACAGCATGTCACAGTGTGCCTAAGAATGGGCATTATATCTACAGTTGGTTACCACTTTTCACATACTATTATCTTATACTCATCCCATTTCTCACATGACTAATTAGTCTAGACACTTGAATTTGTAACCCTTGCTGCAATCCAAGATTTTCTTCAGACCTGAAACTACACTAGTTTTAACAGGAAAAAAAAAAAAAAAGGCATCACTAACCTAACTTACCCATCACCAGGGTAGGACTAGTTCAGAGAGTAGGCAAACTGGTACTCAGATCTTCTGAAATTCAGATTTTTTTTAATTTTTCCAGCATATCTGTGTCCCCTCATTTGTACATGAAAATGGGGGAGCACAATCCTGCAGCTATAAGGAAAGCTAACTTAGCTTCCTTGGGAAGTAAGAAAACCTAGGAGTTGTATTAAGATTTAAGCAGTGGGCATGTGTTCCTACAAATCCTGGTTACAGAAGACTCCTAGACCTGAGTGTATATGTGCCCTGAATAGGGAGTATAAAGCTGAAGGGTGGAAGGAGTTTAGGAGTTTTCCCAGAAATCCTATCATTCAAATAGGACTTCAGGGACAGGGGAAGTAATTCAGGGGCATAAGGGCTGCCTGGGGAGTGCTAAGTCCTGAGTTCAATCCCCAGTCCCAAAAAAACACAAAACAAACAAACAACAACAACAAAAAAGGATGTCACAATAGTTTTCTGTTTTTTGTTTTCAGAATTAGTAGTCAGCCTAGAATAAAAACTTTAACAATTCCTGAAGCAAAACTTTTGTTCTAAATCCTAGCAGCTTTAACCCCAAAATAAAAAACCCTAGTCTTAAATGTGTACATATGTAATTACAACTATATTAGTTCAAATTAAACTGAGGGGATACATGTTTCATATGTTTGAAACAAGAAAAAAATGCTACATTTTTACACATCTTAACAAAGAAAAATAGTAGTTATTTCTTTTTCTTTTTTAATATTTTTGAGAACCAAATAGCAATGAGACAGTTTCACAACTTATTACTAGATCATTTTCAATAATTAATACATAGCATATTGTTGTCTTGGTGGTTATTCATTGTACAAGATGCAGACCTGATACCCTGTCCACAAACACTATTAGAACAAACCTCTCTAATTACTGAATTAAAAGAATGGAGCTGTATATCTATCCTAACTATTTTGAGTATACAGATACAAAAGGGTCATTCATTTGTATCCCTCTTTTTTGGTTAGTTTTGTCAGAGAAGGGCATTCCATTCACATTTAAATACTGTACATGGATGAATTCAGCAGAATATCCCAATATAGTTCAATAGTCCATCACAGTAGTGGGTTTCCCATAAGACTATCAATGTCCAAAGTTGTTGACTTGAGCCTTACACCTCATCATATTAATATGGCTTTACTTTTTATACTTCTTTTTCATCCTTTTCTGCTGGATGATTAAGACCAAGAAAGAGCAAGACCTATCTAAAAAGAAATGCAACTTTTGTATCTGATAAGGTCAGTCAAATCCCCTCAGGATTTAACCTGAAACCCTGTACTGCAGTTTGAAGATCCTTTGTCAGTGTCAGCCATGTGGATGAGTAACAGCCATTGCTTGACCAATTTGCTCTCTGTGAAAGCTTGAGAGAAAAATGCTACATTTTCACTTCTAAAGAGACCAAAGTATATGAACACAAAAAATGTTATTTTTTGAATAGTAAATTGAATCAAATAGTGTTTTCCTAAATGCAAAGAACCTAGGTCTTTATTCACCAAATGGTTAATTATTAAATTGAGTTTGATGCCTGCAACACAAAGCTTTCAAATAGTCCAGAGCAAAAGATCTCTAACAAGCTACACAATGTCTTCATGTTTAGTTTATTTATTCTGCTTGGAGAGGAAATGCAGGCACTGGCTCTGATCTGTGTCTTTTGAAAGGAAAGGAACTGGATTTTATCACTTATTTATAAATTCAGTTCTGAAAATCCATTGTATTCTCTGTCACAAATCCATTGTTTGAAATCATGTTTTACCTTGAGTCTTTAAAAATGTTCTCAACTCAATCGAAAATGAGACAGTTACCCATGCCCCCCCAATGATATCTCACTAAAGAAAAATGTAGGAAGAGATGTGTCCTCCAGTTCACATTTGGTCTTGTGCTTTAAACATCTCTTTCTCATAAGCTAAAGCTCTGTATTCCACCTATGCTGATGTCATTACCCTGTTAGGTAGGAAAATGTAGACTTTTTAAAGTAAAACAAAATGAATCAACAAGGTCAAGGTTAAAACCATGGGTTTTGGAGTTAGATCGACATGAGTTCTAATTCAACTGCCTCTCTTACCATGGCCACTATGTTTTTAACTTCGTTAAACCTTGGATTTCTCACTAAACAAAGAAGAGAGTAACCAAGTAGATCTTTGCTTATGAATAAATGAAATAATAATCTCAAGTGTTTGCACATCACAGAGCACAGAACATCACTCAGTAGATGTATATTTTAGAAGTGTTCTCACAGAATAGTTACAGTACAAGAATTCTGGTATCAACCATTTTCTCATTTATGTAAGAAAATAAAAAGGTAGATTAAGAGTGTCACACTCGCATTTGTTATGTTGTCTTATCAGTATACTTACTAATAAATGGATAACAGTGCTATGAAGAAAGAAATTTGCAAAACTAAATGCTCTCACACCAAAAAATGTAATAGTCAAATTAAAAGGATAAGCCCTTTGGACACCCCCCAACCACTCCTCAGCACCCCCCATGCCCACCCAGTGAGTGAGACCTTCGGCCACGTTCTCAGGATCCCCACATCCACTCCTAGCCCAGTCCTGGTGAGTGTGTGGGAGAGCTTCCAGCTAACCTGGACACCCAGGTACTTTCCGGTCAAAACTCAGGCATGCAGCGTGAGTGACCACTCTCTTCCACCCCCTTGGGACCCCCACCTACCACCACACAGCCCACCCCACTCCCACCCAGTGAGTGAGAACTTCTGCAACAGTCTCTGGACCCCCAGATATAGCCCTAGTCCAGGCCCAGTGGATGGGAGAGCATCCACTATACGCTACCCCCCTTGTCCCCTTCAGACTCAGATCAGACCTGGCATACAGGACTGGGGTGAAACACTGCAGTTGAAGTCCCTGCAGAGAGAGTAGGGGACAGAACCACCCAGCTAGTCCAGGAGCAAAACATCTTGCCACAGGGGCAAAACAGGTTCACTCCCAAGGGCTGCAGCAGGAAGGAGCTGAGCACAGCAGTCAGACCCAACTGAGGAACAACTGGATAAATTCAAACTTTGTAGATCTTCACCTTAATTTCTGTAGGTTCTAAAGTTATTATTACACCAAAGCTCTACAACAAAAGTCAGAAGACAGTGCTATACAAAATGACAACAAGAGGGAGCAAAATGCAATCTCAGACAGCAAGCCCATCCATAACAAGTGCAGAGAACACTAGCACAGAAAAAATTGGGAATCACACAGCTAAAATCAATGAATCAAGAGCTTCTCAAAGAAAATAAAACAGATGCAGAAAGGTATAGAGGAACTCAGATCAGAAATCACTAAGAAAATCTCTGAATTAATAGCGTCTGAAATAAAGAATCAAATGCAGAAACACACGGAGGAAACCCAATGCCCACCCAGAACAAGTACAGAGGACACTAGCTCAGCTGAAATACATGAATTAAGAGCATTGAAAGTAAACAAGCAACAGGAGGAAGGTATAGAGGAACTCAGAGCAGAATTAATTTCTGAAATAAAAAAAGAAATCTCTGAACTCATAGCATCTGAAGTAAAGAATCAAATACAGAAACATACAGAGGAAATCCAATCTGAAAAAAATATCTGCAGTAAAATAATTAATAACTACCTCTAAAGAAGACATTAATAAAAAAATAGAGATTAGAAAAATGACAGATTCCTTGAATGAGCAATACAAGAAAGAAATAGATCTCATGAAGCAGAGTGAGAGAGACATAGAGGAACTTAAAACCTCAATCACAAGCCTGCAAAACCATTTGAGTGAAAGTGAAGACAGAGTTTCAGATCTTGAATATGCTGCTGTAGCTAGTGAAAAAGTAAGAAAAGATCTCTTAAAAGCAACAATGATGCAGGAAAAAATAATTCATCACTTGCAAGATGATACAAAGAAAAACAACATGAGACAAATAGGCATCAATGAGGAAGAAGGAGTCAATACAAATGACATTAAAAAAATATGGGCAAGGGATACAAAAGAAAGACCATTTTGTATTTGTATATACAGAATAGTTAGGATAGATGTACCGCTGCTTTCTCTTGGTTCAGTGAGAGGATGGGTTTGTAGTAGTAGTGTTTGGACGGGATGTCCTGGCTGCTTCTTGCGCTGTGGATGACCGATGAGAAGATAACAATGTGCAAGGAATTAATTACTGAAACTGTTCTATTAATAAGCTTGGAAAGTGTCTCATTGATATTTGTCTCTCAATAAAAAAATAGCAATTAAAACATAAAAATATGGGCAGATGTAATAGCAGAAAACTTCTGAAATATAAGGAAGCAATCTGACATCCAGGTAACTGAAGCATACAGAATGCCAAGTAACCTCAACCCAAAGAACAACACACCAAGACATATAATAGTCAAGATCCCAGAAATCTAGCACAAAAATAATACATTGAAAGCTGCTAGACAAAAGAAGCAGATCACATTCAAAGGAAAACACATCAGAATTATGGCCAACTTCTCTTCACAAACCATGAAGGCAAGAAGAGCATGGAGCAGAGTACTTCAAGTCCGCTATGAAAACAAATTCCAGTCTAGACTAGTATACTCTACAAAACTCTCTTTCAAGTTTGTTGGAGATGTGAAATACTTCCATGACAAAGAACAACTAAAGAATTTCATGATAGCAAAGCCAACTCTACACAGGCTCCTGAAAGATGTCCTAGAGAGGAACTAAAATGATCAGAACTCCATGAACAAGAACAGTAGGAACCCTCTAAATAGGGCAATCAATTAAACACAGGAGAAAAAAGGAGTAAATGACAGCAGGTAAATAAAATGATAATTGTAAGTCAACATATCTCAATAAGCATCAATGTAAATGGACTCAACAATTAAGAGAAATAAACTGGAACAGTGGATTAGGAAACAAAACCCAACAATATGCTATATTGTTAAGAAACACATTTAACTCATAAAGAAATACACAGGCTGAAAGGCAAAGAATAGAAAACAATACTATAAGCCAGAACACTTCAGAAAAAAACCGTGAAAGCAATCCTGTTTTCAGATAGTCTCAACTTAAAACCAAGAGCAATAAAGTGAAATAAAGAAGGCCATTATATACTGGTTGGGGGGGAAATCCAGGAGGAAGAGGTAACACACATAAATATGTATGCAGCAAATACTGGAGTACCCAACTATACAAAACAAATCTTCATGGACATGAAAAATCTAATATCCAATACCATAATCTTAAGAGTAGATTTTAACACCCAGTTATCCCAAAATGATAGGTTAACATTGCAAAAAATTAGCAAAGAAATAACAGAACTGAAACAGAACTTGAAACAAAAGGACTTGGTGGACATATAGAGGGTTCCACTCAAATGTAGCTGAATACACATTTTGCTCAGCTGCACATGGGACATGTTATTAAAAAGACCACATACTGGTCCATAGGTCATGCTTAAGTATGTGCAAGAAATGAGAAATTATCCCATGCATATTATCTGACCACAGTGCAATGAAACTGGAAATAAATTACAAAGTAAACCAGAAAAACCACCTAAATACAAGGAAATAAAACAATACCCTACTCAGCAACGAATGGGTCACAGATGAAATTAAACAGCAAATTTAACAATATCTACAATTCAATGAAAATTCAAGCACAACCTATGGGAATTTATGGGATACAATGAAAGCAGTTCTCAGAGGGAAATTCATAGAATGTGAACTCACACATTAGGAAAACAGAAGGGGAACAAAATAAAAACCCTAATGTTGCAGTTCCAAAAACTAGAAAAGGAAGAGCAAATCAAACCCAGAGCCCAAAGACAGGAAGAAATCATAAAGATTAGAGCAGAAACTAATTGACTGAGATGAAGAAAACAGTTCAAAGAATTAACGAATCACAAAGCTGGTTCTTTGAAAGATTAAATAAAATCGATAAGCCCCTAGCTAACCTCATCAAAAAGAGGAAAGAAAGACTTCAAATACAAGCAATAAGGAATGAAACAGGTGCAATTAACACAGACACAGTGGAAATTGAGAAGATTATGAATAGCTACTTTGAGAATCTTTACTCTCACACAATAGAAGACACACACAAATGGACAAATTCCTAGAAAGGTACAAATTACCAAAACTGAATCAAAATGATATAAACACTCTCTGTAACCCAATAACAGCTAATGAAATATGACATGTAGCAAAAACCCTATCAACAAGGAAAATCCCAGGTGCCAATGGATCCATAGCTGAATTCTACAAGAAATTTATGGAAGATATAATTCCTACATTCCTCAAACTCTTCAATGAAATTGAAAAAGAAACAGTTCTGCCGAAATGATTCCTGGAGGCAAGTACTATACTGATACCAAAACCAGTGAAAGATGCAACTAAAAAAGAGAACTACAAGCCAATCTAACGCATGAACATAGAAGCAAAAATTTTCAATAAAATCTGAGCAAATAGAATACAGCAAAACATCAAGAAGATCATACACCATGACCAGGTAGGATTCGTGCTAGGGATGGAAGGATGTTTCAATATTCAAAAATCTAGTAAATGGGATCACAAGTCCGCATCTTGTACAGCAATTAACCACTAAGAAGAATATATGCAGTGTATTATTTGTTGAAACTGTCCTTCCGATATGATTTGAAACTGTCTCATTGCTATCTGTTTGTCAATAAAACTTTGAGAAAAAAAAATATTCAAAAATCTATAAACGTAATACACTATATCAATAAAGCAAAAACAAATTCCACATGATCATCTCAATTGATGCAGAAAAGGCTTTTGACAAAGTCCAACACTCATTCAAGTTTAAAGTCCTATAGAAAATTGGAATAGAAGGCTTCTACATCAATCTGATACAAGCCATTTATGAAAACCCAGTGACTAACATAACACTAAAAGGGGAAAGAGTGAAATCTTTTACTCTTAGATCTGGTACAAGACAAGGATGTCCTCTATCACCACTACTATTCAATATAGCTCTGGAATCATTAGCTAGAGCCATTAGAAAAAAGAAAGAAAGAAAAGGAATAAGAATAGGTAAAGAAGAACTTAAATTATCATTATTTGCAGACGACATGATACTTTACTTAGAAGACACAAAAAACTCCACCAAGAAGCTACTAGAAGTAATACAGAAATTCAGTAGCATAGCAGATTATAAAGTCAATACCCAAAAGTCAATAGCATTCCTCTACACAGATAACAAACACACTGAGAGGGAAATTA
>NW_004524604.1:12811181-12811647 GCF_000260255.1 Octodon degus | reverse complement strand
TCAGAAAATGGAATGATATTCCATGCTCCTGGATAGGAAGAACAAACATTGTGAAGATGACCACACTCCCAAAATTGTTGTACAGATTTAATGCTATCCCTATCAAACTACCACCAACATACTTCACAGAGCTAGGGAAATCATTCCTAAAAATTTATTTGGTACTAGAATAGCAAAGGCAATCCTGGGCAATAAAGACAAGGCAGGAGGCATTACAATTCCTGATTGAAATTGTAGTACAAGTATTCTGTTATAAAATCAGCATGGTACTGGCAACAAGATAGACCTCAGGATCAATGGAATAGATTAGAACATGGTGTAGCCTCTACGAACATACTCAGCCACCTATTCTTTGATGAAGGGGCCAAACATACACACTAAAAGAAAGATAGCCTCTTTAACAAATGGTGCTGGAAAAACTGGATCTCTAAATGCCAAAAACTAAAACTTGACCCAGGTCTATCAC
>NW_004524604.1:12808799-12810574 GCF_000260255.1 Octodon degus | reverse complement strand
GGTCCCTGATGCCTTGCCAAGCTTGTTCTAAGTAGGTGCTTTAGACCACTGAGCCATCTCTCCAGCCCCTGAATGTCCATTTTGTATCCGTGTATTCAAAGTGGTTAGGATAGATATATAGTTACATTCTCTTAATGAATAGAGCGATTTGTTCTAATGGTGTTTGTAGATAGGATATCATGTCCGCATCTTGTACAGCAATTAATCACTGGAAGGAATGTATGCAATGTGTTAATTATTGAAACTGTCCTATCAATTTGAGTTGAAACTGTCTAATTGCTATTTGTTTATCAAAAAAATTATGGAAAAAATCATTTCAAATACAGGTGGAAGGTACAACTAAATGGGTCCCAAATTGGAAGTCTAGGTAAAACAGCTTTTCATGAGACTATATACGATAAATGTCATTATTTACATTTAAGTTCTCTATAGTTTTTACATTTGTTTGGTATTCATTTTTACAAAGTTTCCTTAGAAATAGATTCCTGGATGATCAGTATTATCATGTTGGTATGATTAGTTGATGAAATAAACTAAAATAATCTAGAAGACCCTCAGGAGTTTAGGAGGCACATTGTGTATGCCTCCTGAAATGTTTGAAGTATTTTATGAATACAAAGGTTTTGAAAATATCAGCCTTACGTGAGAAACCCTTATGTCTGTCAATCTCTATCCAAAGACCACAGTTTAGCAAAAACAAATTCTGGGTTTAGCTACTTGGTAATAGATACAATTATTTGGTTAATGTTTACTTGAATGCTGCCTGAAAAATTCCTCACTTCTCCTTTTCCTACTTGGAACACTGTTTGGTATTCTTTCATTTTTTGTGAGTTTCTTAGCTATATTTTGAATTGTTTAGATGTGTTAATTAGTTAATTTCATCTGTTAAGCATGTATCTGACATCAATCCAATGACAAAGGGACTCTAAGTCTAAGGCATTTAAGATTGTTTTCTTTTTTGATATGATAAATACAGGTGCTCTTGGAAATATGCTTATTATAAAATAAATTTTGGGAGGATTATATCAATAATTTAGAATTTTCCAGTCTGACTGATAGTGCTATTATTGGTCATTATATCTCAACTATTTTCACATCCTAGAACTTCTCATCTTAGTGGGTAAGGACCTGACACACGCATGCACACGTGTCACAGCTATTAATTATCTAGGAAAGGCAAATGTTCAAATGATCAGAAACCAATAACAATTCCAGGTGAATATAATGCTATATTTGGACTGCCTCCAGGTCCTTGGAAGAACTTCATACCAGGTCTACAAAAACTACTGGAAAATATATGTAAAAACCCACAAACAAATCCAGAATACTGTGAACTTTCACATATTCTGACCATTCAGAGTAGGGGCAAATATTGTTTATAAATAAAGACTAAATGCTTGTAAAAAAAAACAGATATTACGAACAGAGTGAAAAGACAACCCAAAAATTTGGAAAAAACCATGACAAATAAGTTCTCAGGCAAAGATCTGCTCTATAGAATTCATGAAGAGCTAAAGAAAACACTAGGGGCCCAAAATTTAAAGACCCTGGCCAGAAATGGGCATCTGAGATGCACACGCACTTCTCAGAGGACAAAATTAGAGAAGCAAATAAGTATATGAAAAAATACTCTACATCACTAGACACCCACGAAATGCAAATTAAAACAACATTGAGATATCATCTCACCCCAGAAAGAATGGCTAACATAAAGATATCAACCAATATCAAATGTTGGAGAGGCTGTGGGGAAAAAGGAATCCTTCTCCACTGCT
>NW_004524604.1:12806417-12807284 GCF_000260255.1 Octodon degus | reverse complement strand
ATGCTGTTATGTTGAGCTGTAGGGGACTCAGGTCAACAATTTCTGACATTGCCACTCAAGCAGAAGACCCAATACTATTATGGACTACTGGACTCCTTTAGAATATTTTTCTGAGTTAACACACCTATAATATTCAAATGACAGAACTAAACAAAAATTGGAATATAGATGAATGTCCATTTTGTATCTGTGTATTCAAAATTTTTAGGATAGATGTGTATAATTACATTCTCTTAATAAATAGAGGGATTTGTTATAATAGTGTTTGTAAATAGGATATCATGTCTGCATCTTGTACAGCAAATAACCACTAGGAAGAATGTATGCAATGCATTAATTATTGAAACTGTCCTACCAATTTGGTTTGAAACTATCTCATTGGAATATTTTTCAATAAATTTATGGGGAAAAAGACTCAGGACATATGAAAACCTGTACTGTAACATCATGTAACTCAGTTGTGTCCCACATTTTCTGATTAAGTAGATTATGTGGCCAAAGAGGAAAGTGATCAGTGATGAAGAGTGTGCCTAAGAATGGACACATGGAGAGAAAACTTTTTCTCAGGCTTTCACAGAGAGCATATTGGCCAAGCAATGTTTGTGTTTCATTCACATGTCTGACATGGAAGAAGGATCTACAAACTGAGTTACGGGGTCTCAGGATGAATCCTGAATGTATTTGGCTGCCCTTATCAGATCTAAAAGCTAAAACTCTTGTTGCATAGGTCTTACTTTATCTTGTTCTTAACTATCCAGCAGAAACATATAGAAATGAAGTATAAGAAGTAAAGCCAGTGTATTCAAAGTGGTTGGGATAGATATATAGTTGCATTCTCTTAATGAATAGAATGATTTGTTCTAATGG
>NW_004524604.1:12800933-12802261 GCF_000260255.1 Octodon degus | reverse complement strand
CACTAAGAAGAATATATGCAGTGTATTATTTGTTGAAACTGTACTTTCGATTTGATTTGAAACTGTCTCATTGCTATCTGTTTATCAATAAAATTTTGAAAAAAAAAAAAAAGGATAAGGGGGGGCAGGGAGATGACTCAGTGGAATAAGTGCTTCCCTGGCAAGCGCAAGGGCCTGAGTTCAATCCCTGGTTCCACAAAAGAAAAAGAAAAAAGGATAAGGAAAAACAAGGGGAGGTCATAGGAAGGAGGCAAAGAAATAAGAGGTGCAAAAAGGATAAAATATAGACTTCTTTGAAATCCATCTGGCCACTGTTCTCTTCCAAAGGAAAGAACAGGATACAGAAACCAGGTATGCACACTGGGGAGAAGTATCACAGCCAAAAGCACTGTAATGTGGGGATAAAGGAGAAGCTGAAATAAAAATATGGTTGTACACCAACACACCCTGATTCCATATGAGTATGGATGCATGAATTTTTAAAAATGCACAGGTATTTATTTGCAGCAGATATATTTAAATATTAGATATGTTGAAATATATAAGGCATAAATATATACCCTCTAAAATCCAGATCAATAACTATAGATAGCTTATTCTTTACACAGGCCACGTGCCTACTGCCTTTTA
This sequence comes from Octodon degus, assembly GCF_000260255.1. NCBI lineage: Eukaryota > Metazoa > Chordata > Mammalia > Rodentia > Octodontidae > Octodon > Octodon degus. The sequence continues at coordinate 12,801,631 of NW_004524604.1, read as the reverse complement.
AATTTCCCTGCAGTCCCAGTAACCAGCACTGTCTCTATTCCATGACAAGTAATGAAGACCACACTGTGCCTAAGCTTTCGGGCTTCATGCTTTATCAGCAGGCTTTTTCAAATTTTGTGAGAATTGTTGTGCAGGCAACAGAGAATTGTTACAGGCAAGGCAATCTTACTTCAGACATACACACAATATTAATATAATTCTAAGACTTTTTCCTCTATAAAGTTTTTAAGTAGTTGGCTTTTATTTCAAATTTCAACTAAAACTTTTATCATTATATATATGTAACTATATACAACTAGTGTAAATAATGTCAAATGTTTTCTAAAGTGTCTCTGATCTCAGGAACTAGTTATACAATTTTTTTCAAAATGAATTTTTTTGTTATTATGATGACTATATTAAACCAATACTAAAAAATGTATGTTTTCAGGGATCATAATTTCTACAATAGAAGGTGATCTAGCCTATTTAACACAAATTTTATACCATTTTGAAAATAGCCCTATTTTCCACATTACTTTATCATTTTACCATTAATTCATTGATGTTTTGTTTTATAGGGTTAATGGGCACTAATAACATTTAATAATGCCAGTCAAAAGCTAGGCAAGTACAAAATTACATGTGCAATCTTATTTTAATCATTACATGACTTTCATAAGGAAAGTTCTACTACTACAAATCCTATTCCAAAACAG
>NW_004524604.1:12799100-12800773 GCF_000260255.1 Octodon degus | reverse complement strand
GGTGTGTGTGGCCAGCTCAGCCCACCAGGGGGCAGGGCTGGCTGGCATGTGGTGCTGGGGGATCGAACCGCGGTCCCTGATGCTTTTGCTAAGCTTGTTCCATGTAGGTGCTTTAGACCACTGAGCCATCTCTCCAGCCCTACTATTCTATTTCATGTGCTTCAGACAAGTGAATCTTTTCTAATCTCCCTTTAGTTCATGTTAAAATAATAAAATGATTTTTTAAAAATGAAATTTAAAATTAGCCAAAAAGCATGTTTACAATGATCAAGTTCATGTATCAGTGTATGTGAAAGCGTGTTTACATCTTGCAACCATTTTGTTGCAGCCTCCAGTAAGAACCAGCAAAATGGCTGCTTGACTCACACATTGTGCTATAACTGGTTCTGGTCCTCTAAGTCAGAAAATTTCCTCTAATTGGTGACAGTCCTGGTGTTTAAAGGCTCTAAAAGTTAAATCAAGTGGAAGTATATTTGATCTTGTATATAATAACCAGAAAGACATCCTTCTTAAACACAAAGTTCAAAATAAAAGTGGTAGAAAATTAGTCTATATGTAGTCTAGGACTCTGTATAAAAGAAAGGCTTCTCACTTGATCACAGGACAGTAAGAATACTTGTCAACCCCAAGTACTTGCATAGGTATTTGAAGTCTGACATACTCAATAACACACATTTTAAGAGTATCTTATCTGAGGCAGAGGTGATAACATGGTTAACAGGGGAGGAGCCACATGCTAGTCAGAGAAAATCAATCAGAAACATAGGTAAAGGGGCCAACAAGATAGCTCAGCATAAGCTGGAAAAGGCTTAAGTCAACAACCTTTGAAATTGCCAGTCCTATGGATAACACACTACTATTATGGACTACTGGACTATATTGGATCATTTTGCTGAATTGATGCACCTACAGTCTTTAAATGTCAATGGAATGCCCTTCTCTGACAAAACTAAACAAAAATGGGGATAGAAACAAAGGAACATTTTGTATCTGTATATACAAAATAGTTAGGTTAGACATACAACTACTTTCTCTTAATTCAGTGAGAAGAAGTATTTGCACTAATAGTGTTTGGACAGAATATCATGTCTGCATCTTATGCAATGAATAACCACTATGAACACAACAATATGCAATGTATTAATTATTGAAACTGTTCTACTAATCGGTTTTGAAACTGTCTTATTGCTATTTGTTTCTCAAAATTAATTTTAAAAAAATATACCTCAGCATACTCAGAACCTACTTACGCAAGCACAAGGACCCAGGTTCAACCCCTGGCATCCCATGCTGCACCGGCCCCGCCCCTGCCCCTGAGGTGCACTGAGTCACAAATAGAGACCCAGTGTGATGGTTCATGACTGTAATCCCAGCACTGGGAAGGCTGAAAACAGGAGGAGCACTACGAGTACAAGCTATGTCGTGAGACACTGTATCAAATACATAAAAATAAAAAATAAAAAAAACCCTACAGGTCACTGGAAGAAGTGGAAAAACATACATTCTAAAGTCCAAATCAATGCGAATTGAGAGACTTGTAGATCAGGGCCGGGGATATAGCTCAGTACCACACAGCACCTGCCTGGCAAGTGCAAGATCCTGAGTTTTATTCCTAGAAAGACGAGAGAGAGAGAGAGAGAGAGAGAGAGAGAGAGAGAGAGAGAGAGAGAGAG
>NW_004524604.1:12788105-12799000 GCF_000260255.1 Octodon degus | reverse complement strand
AGAGAGAGAGAGAGAGAGAGAGAGAGAGAGAGACTCATAACACAAAATAGATAACAAAAAATAGACAAAGTACTTTAATCACAGGGTTGCAGTGGAAATGGAATTACTATCTGTGCACCAAGTGGGAACCACTATTTCTTGGAAGTTTCAAAAAAAAAAAAAAAACTGACGGACTGCAAAAGTATGGCTGAATTAAGCCCCATGGGACAGATTTGGGTTATAAGGCCCCCTTTCACCTTTTGCCTTTGTCCACACAGAAGATGCCATGTCCTGGCATCAAATCTCACTGGCACACACAAGGGCAAGTGACAAGGAAACTGCTCCCTCCACACAGGTCACCAGGAGTTTTTTGATTGGGTTTGTTTGATTCTTCATTGTACACCCTAGCAGCTAACTGGAACCCTTCCCCTAGTGATCAGGTTAGGGACCACAGCAGAGGTGGTAAAAGTAGTGAGTGGAAGAACACAACCCTTCCTGCCCTGTGACCAGTTGTATGAGCAAGGAAAGGAGCTACAGGGGATTTAAGCAGCCCTGGGCCTCTACAGAGCAGTGCCTTGGAGGTCAGCACTCTACCTACTAGAGGCAGGATCGAAGGAGGACCAAGCTGCCGTGTACTGCCTCAGCAGTGACAACAGCACCCCACCCACCTCTACCCTGTGACAAGCACAGTGACAGAATAGAGATGGGCCAGCAGGGAGGGAACAGAGGAGCTGTGCAAGGACCAGGAGGAGCCTACAGGGAGCTGAGGGCAGCCTTGGGGTGCATCTCTGAGGCTGCCACCCTGACTGCAACTGCGAGAGGAATGAAGACACAATTGGGGTCAAAAGACATGGGTGGGCTGCGGAGAGACAAATAGCAAGATAATGGTTGGATACTCTGGTCCACACCTGGAAGGTAAGATCACCCCTGCACCCAACACTAATCTTACTGCAGACTTGGGGAGGTTATCCCACAGTTTGGGGCTCTGACTTAAATACTCAAACAAAATGGTGGATACCAAAAAAATAATTTTTCTTTGCATGTTTTGTTCTCATTCTTTTTCTTGCCACTTATTTTTATTAATTTTATTGAGAAACAAATGGCAAAAGACAGTTTCAATAATTAATACATTGCATATTGTTGTCTTCTGAGTGGTTTTTCATAGTACAAGATGCAGACATGATATCCTTTCCAAATACTATTAGTACAAATCCTTCTTCTCACTGCATTAAGAGAAAGTAGCTGTATGTCTAAACTAACTATTTTGTATATACAGATACAAAATGTTCCTTCATTTGTATCCCCTTTTTTGTTTAGCTTTGTCAGAGATGGGTATTCCATTGTCATTTAAAGATTGTAGGTGTGTGAATTCAGCAAAATAATCCAATATAGTCCAGTAGTCCATAAGAGTAGTGGATTATCTTTAGTACTGGCAATATCAGAAGTTGTTGACTTGAATCCTTTACAGCTCAGCATGTAAATATGGCTTCTCTTTTTATACATTGTTTTTATATTTTTCTGCTGGATGGTTAAGACCAAGTTAAAGAAAGACCTATATAATAAGAAATGTAACTTTTATATCTTCCAAGGTCAGTCAAATACCCTCAGGATTTGCCCTGAAACCCTGTACCTTAGATTGTAGATCCTTTGTCACTGTCAGCCATGTGGATGAGTTACAACTTGACCAATTTTCTCTATGTGAAAGCCTCAGAGAATGTTTTCTCTCCATGTGACTCTCCTTAGGCACACTCTACATCCTTGATCACTTTCCTCTGTGGCCCCAAAATTTCCTTGATCTGAAAATTTGGGACACAACTGAGTTACAGGATATTACAGTACAGGTTATCCTATGTCCTGAGTCCTCACTGACCTTGAAAGGCTAGGGCCCAAATGTTGGCTATCTTTGTAGCTCATCTTTTTCTCTAGTTTTTGGTCTGCAAACTTAAGTTGTTAACCCTCCAGAAGAGAAGCTTAATGATATAATCCTACAACATAAGCAGTTGAGCTTAACCTCACTATCTGTCTGAATATCAAACTTCATAGATATAACATGGAACAGGTATTTTCCATCAAGCATTGATACGGTAAACTTTTAATCCTTACAGAATGTGAAGAAAAAATATTTTAAAAATAGGAATAAAGAATTACATATTTTTACCCAGAAATTTAGAAATCTAACCATATACAGCATTGTGGCATGACAGTCCTATGATATCTTTTCCTTGTCTCTCGTTTTCATTTATTACCTTTTTTAAAAAACAAACATTTACTTGAGAGATAATATGGCAGTAATTGGTAAGACATGACAAGCAGTATGTATTTAGAAGACCAGAATGACAGGCATTCCAAGAATGACCCTACTGTTATACATTGCTATCTTCAGTGCAGTTGCTTATTTCACAGGTATCAGCATAAATGTAGTCAGGGTGAGAATCCTACCAGTTGACTACTAGTTTCATAAACCTGCTGAACATTCTCAGTATCATTGCCTTAATCATCTTGTGCATATAAATGTAGGGCTTTGCCCCTGTCATGTTTCCTAGCATTTTTCCTTGCTTTTTCTTTGTTGTTTAAATATTAAGTTTTCAATTTCCTTTAAATTGCGTTATACCTTTCTATTTTTATTTCTTTTTTGAGTTCTTACACTAGGAAGGCTATGCAGTATTTATATATGTGTGCCTGGTCTATGTCACTTATGAGTATATATTCAAGTGGCATCCACTTAAATATAATGACTTCAAGTTTATCATTATAGCTGAGTAATACTCCATTGTGTAAAAATACTACATCTTTTTCATCCATTCCTCAGGTAACGGGCATCTTGGTTATTTCCAACATTAATTGGCTAGAACAAATTGTGCTGCTATAAACATAGGTGCACATATGTCACTGTTATGACATTTTCATTTTCTCCAGGAAAATTCCCACTAGGGGGATAGCTGGTTTGAATGAGAATTCCTGTCCTAGTTTTTTAAGGAGTCTCCACCCTGATTTCCATAATGGTTGCACCAGTCTACATTCCCACCAGCAGTGAAGATGGGTTCCTTTCTCCCCACAGCCCCTCCAACATTTGTTCTTGGTTGTTTTCTTTATGATAGCCATTCTTTGTGGGGTGAGATGGTATCTCCGTGTTGTTTTAATTTTCATTTCACAGATGGCTACTGAAGTGGAGCACTTTTTAACATATTCATTAGCTTCTATAATTTTATCCTCTGAGAAGTGTGTATTCATCTCAGATGCCCATTTCTGGACTGGTTCTTTAAATTTTGGTTACCCTAGTGTTTTTTACTTCTTTATAAATTCTCGAGAGAAGACCTTTGTCTGAATGCTTATTTGTCAAGATTTTTTCCCAATTTGTCGGTTGTCTTTTCACTTTGTTTGTAATTTTTTTGACGTGCAAAAAATTCTCATTAAGAGGTCCCAGTTGTTAATAATCTGTCAAGTATTACCCACGCAATTTTTCCTTTTTGTTCATGAACTCTTTGCCTATCCCTATGTCTTCAAGTGTTCCTCCTACTTTCTCTTCCAGGAGATTTAGTGTTTCTGATTTAATGTTTAGATCTTTAATCCATTTTGATTTTACCTTAGTTCACAGTGACAGACCTGGGTCAAGTTTTAGTTTTCAGCATATAGAGAGCCAGTTTTTCCAACACCATTTTTTACAGAGGCTATCTTTCTTCCAGTGAGTATGTTTTGTCCCTTTGTCAAAGATAAAGTGGCTGAGTGCATTCATAGTCTTTTGGATCTTCTAATCTACTCCATTCACTCTAAGGTCTATTTCATTGTCAGTACCATGCTGATTTTATCACAGTAGCCTTGTAGTATAATTTCAAGTCAGGAATTATAATGCCTCCTGCCTTGTCTTTATTTCCCAGGACTGCCTTTGCTATTCTAGGTCTTTTCACCTTCCAAGTAAATTTTAGGAATGATTTATCTTGGTCGGTGAGGTATGCTGGTAGTAGTTTGATAGTGTTTTGTTTTGTTTTTCTTGTTTGTTTGGTCATTTGGATTATGAGGTGTTTTTTAATTGGGTGCTCAAATTTTTACTTTTAAGATATTTTATTCTATTCATCTTCTTTTTGTATTTCCCTACTTTTTTTTTCTATATTTAGTACAGAGTCTACAGTGTCTCACTATGTAGATCAGACTCTTAGTGATTCTTCTGTTTTCAGCCCCACAATGCTGGGGTTACAGGTACACGCCACCATGCCCTATCTCAATCGCCCTCTCAGCGTGCCTCCACGGGTGAGGCTGGCACAGCACCCCTGAAATGGAACTCTTGCCTCTGCACTCTGCCTAAGCAAGTGCTTTAGTCTGCTGAGCTATCAGGCCTGCCCTTCCCTATCTTTTTTTGAATGATATTTTCACTGGAGTGAATATTGTCTCTAGTCTTCCTGGTTCCCTTTGATGCACACTTGTTTTCTCCTTCATTCTTTCTCTGCTCTCCCCTGCTTCAGTTTACCAAAGCGCAGATTATACTCCTTAATCCTTCAGCCTTTTTCTACTATGTTTCTCTTCAATTATCTCTTTTGTTTTGTCACCTAAACCTTTCAAATTCCTCCTCAACCAGAATAAAATGACTCCACTGAAGGGTAACTCATTGTGCACAAGCTCCTGTCTTATGTAGGATTTTGCTATATAACTGTAAACCTTGTTCCTATGCTTAAAGGCAGAAAATTAATAGTTACTACAGTTGATCAGTTCATAATCTGTGCTTCATGCTATTGTTATTGCTCATTGTGTTGTCTTATGCAGGAAGCTGTATCTCTTCTAATCACTTTTTTCTTTCTTTCTTTTCTTTTTTGTATGACAACCCAGTGATTCTCTGGATTTCTAAGCACCAGCAGAGTCCAGCATTGAAGAACTGGGGCTCAGCCAAATAGATAGCAACTTCTTATCCCTAATAAAATTAGAAGATAGGATCTTAGGCAGACTTAAAGACCAAGAACTACCTACACCAAGAAGACATCTCTGAGGAATGCACATTTCTTAGGGAAGCCTCAATACCAGTAAGAAAGCTGTTCATCATATCCAATTTGCAAGTATCAGTGCACATATATAAAAGATTTAAATAATGTGATACATAAGCAAATGTAACCAACCTCCAGCTCACCCAGGATAAGTCCAGATGAAATTAAAGAGATAAATGAAATTAAAGAGAAAAGCTAAAAAATTAGCTCTCCAATTACATAATAGAGCTAATACAATATACTAGAACTTGTGATATGCAATGAGAGTTCTCCTAAAAGTTAAATTTGTAGCAGCAGATTTTCACATCAGGAAAACAGAATGATGTCAAGTAAAGAAGCTAATGTGGAACTTCAAACTTTTAGAAAAGGAATGTCACCCCAAAGCTCATATGACAGAGCACATTATAAAGATCAGAGGATAAGTTAATGCAATTGTGACTAGCAGAACAGTACAACATGGGGATGTGGCTCAGTGGATGGCTTATCTGTCATAATGCCCAAGTTCATCCCCAGGACCACGAGGGGGAAAAACAGAATCAATTAAGTAAAGAGTTGGTTCTTTGAAAGATTAAATAAAATTGATCTACCTTTAACTATCATCAAAAAAAGGAAAGAAAAACTCAAATATATGCAATTAGGAATGAGAAGGGTGAAATCATAACAGATTCTGCAGAAACTCAGATGGGAATCAATACCTACTTCAAGAAACTTCAGTCTAATAGAAACACTGAAGAAATGGACAGATTTCTAGATACAAGTAAATTTCATAGCTGAATCAAGAAGATATAAAAATTCTAAACAACCCAATATCAGAAAATGTAATTTAAAAAAGACCCACAGGACTGGCCAAATAGCTCAGTGGATTAAAACACCTGCAAGAAGGTGCAGGGTGGGGCCGGGGAGATGGCTCAGTAGGATAAGCGCTTGATCGGCAAACACAAGGATCTGAGTTCAATCCCCAGTTCCGCCAAAAAAAAGAGAAGAAGAAGAAGGTGCAGGGGCTGGGGTTTGATCCCCCAAGCCTACCCTGCCAGCCCCACCCCTAGGGCACACTGAGAGGGCAATTGAGACTGGGCATGGTAGCACGTCCTGTAATCCCAACTCTTGGAAGGCTGTAAATAAATGAATCACTATGAGTCTAGTAGTGAGACACTGAGCACCCTGTACACTCTTCCCTAAAATACAAAATAAGTAAATGAATAAATAAATGAATAAAAAAGACCCACAAAATAAAGCCCAGGTCCTGCTGCATTGACTGCTGAGTTATACAAGAAGCTTAATGATGATTTAATGCCATTACTCCTCCAACACTTTACTGAAGTTGAAAGGGAAGCAAAATACTCCCAAAGTTATTCCTGGAAGCAAGCATTACTTTGATAACAAAACCAGAACAGGATCCTGCCAAAAAAAGGGACCCACAGGCCAACCTACACAATGAACACAGATACAAAATTCCTCAATAAGATACTGGCAAATCCTTCAAAGAATTATACAACATGACCAAGTAGGATAAATGTCAGGGATGCAAGGATGGTTCCACTTACACAAACCAATAAATGTAACACCATACCATCAGAGCCAAGGACAAAAATCACATAATCATCTCAATAGTTTCAGAAAAAGCATTTGACAAAGTCCAATGTGAACAATAAAAACCTTACAGAATATGGAATAAATTGTCTTTCTTTTCAATCTGATAAAGGCCATCTATGAAAAACCAACAGCCAACATCACACTAAATGGTCAACTACTGAGAACTTTCACCGTAAAATCAGGAACAAGCTAAGGATGTCAACTACTACCACTCCTATTCAAAATAGTTCTGGAAATATGAGCCAGTGCAATCTTATAAGGGAAAGAAATAAAAGTAGTAAAGATAGGGAAGGAAGAAGTTAAACTTTTGTTATTTGAGGACAACATGATACTCTACATAGAAGATCCCAAAAACACACCATAAAATTTTAGATTTAATAGCTAAATTCAGGCCAGCAGCCAGACATAAAGTCAACACTAAAAATTCTTAGAATTCCTGTACACAAATACCAAATTCACTGGGAGAGAAATTATGAAAACAACACATTTTATAATATTGTCAAAAGAATGAAATACTTAGGAATCAATTTAACAAAGGAAGTAAGAGATTATTACATTGAAAACTGCAGTACTTTGAAAAAGGAGATCAAAGAGGATATCAGAAAATGGAAAGAAATCCCTTGGTTATGGGTAGGAAGAACCAAAAGTAAAAATTGTCATACTCCTAAAATTGTTATATAGATTTAATGCAATCCTTATCAAAATACCAGTAGTGTATCTCCCAGAACTAAAGAAAATAAATGCTAAAATTTATTTGGTAGCAGAAGAGACCTAGAAAAGAAAAAAAACAATTCTTGGCAACAGAGTCAAGTCTGGGGTATCACATACCTGACTTGAAATTATACTACAAAGCTGTTGAGATAAAAATAGCATGCTTCTAGCAAAATAAAATACAGACCTGAGGATCAACAGAACAGATTAGAAGATTGCAGAAACATCTCCAAACACACTCAGCCACCTTGTCTTTAACAGAAGAGGAAAACAAATTTTCTGGAACAATGATAGTTTGTTTAATAAATGGTACTGGAAAAACTAGTTTTCCACATTTCAAACCCTAAAACTAGACCCATGTTTCTCATCGTGCATGAAACTAAAATCAAAATTGATTAACATCTAAATATTAATACAGAAAAAGAAAAGCTGCTGAAAGAGAATTTGAGAACTCTTGAAGACATAGGTATAAGGAAAGATTTCATGAAAAACAAACAACATGATCACAAGGAAAGTATTACAAGAAGTCAACAACTGGTATCTTACCTTATTAAAAAGGTTTTGAAAAGCAAGGTACATCACCAACATTGTAAAGACAAAATCTACATAGAGGCATAAAATTTTAGCTAGGTTTTCCTCTAAGGACTAATATTTAAAACATATAAAAATTGAAAAGTTTTAAAGCCTTCCAGGCCAGCACCCCCCACCCTATGGGTGCACTGAGTTAGGGATTGAGATTGGGCGTGGTAACGCCCACATGTAATCCCAGCACTTGGGAGGCTGTAAAACAAGAGGATCACTACAAGTCTGATCTATGCAGTCAGACCCTGCACACCCTGTCCTGGAAGAAAAAAAGAAAGAAAGAAAGAAAGAAGAAAGAAAGAAAGAAAGAAAGAAAGAAAGAAAGAAAGAAAGAAAGAAAGAAAGAAAGAAAGAAAGAAAGAAAGAAAATAATTAAACCCCCAACTTTAAAGATCCAATCAAAAAAATGGACGTCTGAGATAAACACACACTTCTCACATGAAGTACAGATGGCAAATAAATATGAGGAAAAAATGTTCAACATCCCTCATCATTACAGAGATGCAACTTAAACAGCACTGAGACTTCATCTTCTTCCTGAACGAATGGCTGTTATCAAAAAATCTACCAATAACTAATGCTATCATGAATAGAGGGATTTGTTGTAATAGTGTTTGTAAATAGGTTATCATGTCTGCATCTTGTACAGCAATTAACCACTAGGAAGAATGTATGCAATGTGTTAATTATTGAAACTGTCCTATCAATTTGATTTGTAACTGTCTCAATATTATTTGTCTCTCAACAAAATTATGGGAAAAAGAATGCTAGCAGAGCTGTGGGGAAAAGGGGACCCTTCTCTGCTGTTGGTGGGCAGTGTAGACTGGAGAAACTGTTGTGGAAATCAGCGTGGGGATTCCTCAAGAATCTAGGACCAGATGCCTCATTTGACTTAGCTATTGCCCTCCTTGATATCTCCCCAAAGAATCAAAATGAGACAGCAGTGGCATATGCACACCCATGTTTATACCATCATAATGTGTAATAGCTTAATCTTGGAATCACAAATGCCATCAACTGATGAATGGATAAAGATTATATTTTCTCCGCAGTGGAGTACTACTCAGCCATAAAGAACCATAAACTTGAAATGATTCTAGGCAATTGTATGCACCTTGAGACATACTCTTTTTTTTTTTTTTTTTTTGTATTTTTTTAGGGAAGGGTCTACAGGGTGTTCAGGGTCTCACCACTAGATCAGACTCATAGTGATCTGCCTATTTACAGCCTCCCAAGAGCTGGGATTACAGCTGCGCACCACCACACCCAGTCTCAATCCCCTGGGGGTGAGGCTGGCCAGAAGACCTGGGAATTGAACCCTCAGCCCCTGTGCCTGCTTGCAGGTGCTTTAATCCCCTGAACTATTTGGGCCAGCCCATCTTGAGACATACTCTAAAGTGAAATAAGTCTGTCACATCTAAATAATGCATTCTCTCTCCAGTGCGAGAAGCTGAAAGTATAAATAAGACCCAAAATGTGTGATAATTGTTGTGAAATAAGAAATTTGGGGGAAACAACCCACTCGAGCCCCACTCCTGTCCCTCTCTTGGACAGGAGCTTTCTTTCTCTCAATAAATATATTCTGCTCATAACCACTGTTTGTTCCTAAAATTCATTCTTCGGTTTTAGTGAACACGAGCTCCTGCGGGTCAGGTCGGGAGATCATTTTTCCCTGTGCCATTTGGAGGTTCCCTATATGGTTTGGAGGTTACCCACCCGAGATCAGTTTTTCTCCTTGTATCATTTTAGAAGCTTCCACCAAGATCACTAGACAGAGGTATGCGTTCGCTTTTCTTTCATAAATTCTGGATTGGGATTTGCTTAGGTAACAAATTTTTATGCTTCAAATGTTAATGTCTTTGCTCATTGCTCATAATTAATTGTTCATACTTTGTAATCAATTTTACCTGAGCAATGGTGCTTGTAATCCTATTAGTTGACCATAGTTTTGTCCCACCTCTTGTCCACCTAAGCGAGTTGCCCCTTTCTCTACCTTAACCTCACATGGTTTTACACTATAAAAGTCCCTGGAAGAGACAGCTTCCTGGGGAATTACCCGCTCCGGACCCTCTCATGTCCCTCTCTTGGACAGGAGTTTTCTTTCCCTCAATAAATATATTCTGCTCATAGAAAAATTTCAGGGCCAGGGAGATGGCTCAGTAGAATAAGTGCTTCCCTGGTAAGCGCAAGGGCCTGAGTTCAATCCCCAGTTCTGCAAAAGAAAAAAAAAAAAAAAGAAAGACAGAAATTTTTCAAAAGGAAAAGGGAAATAGGCAGAGGAAATGGGGAAAGGAAGGGGATTTTTTAAATGAAAAAATGATACAATAGAAACAAAACTTTGTTAGTAAGAAAGGGAGGAATGGTTGAAGGGAGAGGAAGGAAATAGAAAAAAGAGGCATCAATATATACTATATATAGGTACAAATTCTTTAAGATAGAATTCTTTAAGATAGATTTCATGTATATAAATTGTACCAGTAAGCTTAATTTTAAAAAAATGTCTTGTTGTAAATTTTTTTCTAAATTAGTTTTACTGGAGTATTTCTAAAACTATTAAGATTTCTAAAGTGAGATTCATTATTTTTAGATGTTATATTATAACTGTAATTTTTGGTGTCACCTAAATTTTCTTTAAGGTGATAGTGTGCTTAATTTTATACATTAAATGATTTATTTCAATAGATGATTATATGGGATTTTCAAATGTCATACAAACTAAAATTTATTGTATTTAAGTGATTAAATAACTGTAGTCACCTTAATTTCTAATAGACTTGCAAAAAATAGCAAAGTTGGCATGTTTTAAAGTAATCAATTTAGCAGATTAAAGTACCTCAAGCAGGCTGGGGGTTCAATTCCCAGGCCTGCCATGCCAACCCTCCCATGAGGCTCACTGCAATGGCAATTGATTCTGGGTATGGTGGCACGCGCCTGTAATCCCACATTTGGGAGGCTGTAAACAGGCGGATCACTAAGAGTCTGATCTAGTAGTGAGACCCTGAACACCCTGTAGACTCTTCCCTAAAATGCAAAAAAAAGTAATTAATTTAACCTTTTTAA
>NW_004524604.1:12785608-12788004 GCF_000260255.1 Octodon degus | reverse complement strand
TATTTCAAATAGAATAATCATTCTTGCTCCCCTCCATACATGTAAATGTGAAAAAGACAAGTGATGGCTTTTTATGACAAATATATTGTTTATCTTTATAATTTTTCAGTGATAGGACTAAATGAGAAATAAAAAAGGTATAAGGATTGAGGCACACAACCTGGTTAATGTTAGTTTTACGACATACAGTCTTAAAGTCGTTTCACATACTCATACAATATTTAAAAAGATAGCATTAGGAGAAGGAAAGTTTATTTTAATGTTTAAGAGATACAAAATATGCTAAACATATGTATTTATAGTTTCATAAGAAATAACTTGGGGAGATGACTCAGTGGAATAAGCGCTTGCCTGGCAAGCACAAGGGCCTGAGTTCAATCCCTGGTTCCACCAAAAAAAAAAAAAAAAAAGAAAAGAAAGAAAGAAAGGAAGAACTTAAGGGCTGGCGAGAGAGCTCAGTAGTCTAAAGCACCTGCTTAGGGAAGCTTAGGCAAGCACAGCCGTGGTTGGATTCCCGCCCCTACTTGCCACGCCAGCCCTACCTCCCAGGGTGGGCTGAACCTGCCACAAAAAAAATGTATAAAAAAGAAAGAAAGAAATAATTTAAAACTTTATTCTTTGAAATCCTATGAAATTCTCCATGTGCCTCTCTACCATTTATTCTTGATCTTGTCACCTTGGTTTCCCTTTGTTCAGTTTCCACACTCCCATGTAAGCCCCAGCCATTTGCCCTGGATTCTTGCAGTAGTTCAGGTCCACTCCACACTTCCAGAGTGCTTGATTCCACCTTCTTTAGGACCCCCCTTATTCTGCTTGCTTTGTTATTAAGTGCGTGTGAGGTTCTCCTCTCCTTAGGATAAAAATCTTTATTATCTTCAATACCACTGCTGCCTTAACATTCTGTGTGGCACAAACATACGTAACTGACACAGGTATTCTCATTTATATTACAAGAGGCAAGAGTGATTCAGATCAAGAAATGCTCTCCAGGGGCTGGGGAGATAGCTCAGTATAATAAGCACCCCCCTGGGAAGTGCAAGGTCCTGAGTTCAATCCCCGGTACCACAAAAAAAAAAAAAAAGGAAAAGAACAAAGAAATGTTCTCCAGTTTTTGCTCTTTTTTACTAATCAAAGTGGAAACAAGGTTTTTGCAATTAAAGAGTGAAGGATGTGTTGAAGGGAGGGAAGAGGAATGAGAAAAAGGGGAATCAAGTAATATCACTTATAGGTATGAATTCCCTATAATGAAGGTGATATTCAGTATACCTAAAATATACCAATAAGCTCAATTTAAAAAAATTACTCCCCATCGCATAATACTGATATATGCCCAGCTGTTAATATTTAGGTGGATACTTCTGTCATTAAGCTTTTAAGGAGTGTCTTCCAAAATTAAGCAGGCAAGAGATGCCGAATTCATTCCAGATACTGAGTTCACAAAGTCTCCCTAAAGTTCTGTGAATGGAGCATAACAATTCTACCATCTTCTAGCATCAATATACATTTAAAATTGTTACATGACTCTTTTTAGTGAATACTACAAAAGCTTTCTGAAGGCAAATTAACAAAACATTTTCAAAACAGTACAGATCTTGAATGAAATCAAATACGAAATTTTAGCTTCTTTGTACGTTCACTCTGCCTTTGTGAGCCATGCCCCAGAAAGTTTGCATACTTACCTTGATCTGTATTTAAGGATAACCTTAATTCTTTTTTTCTTTTTAACAGTCCTGGGTATCCAACCAAAGGTATCCAACTCTGTGTGGAGTTGAACTCATACACACTACACAAGTGCCCTGTCACTGAGCTGCCCCCATCTCCTCTGTAAGTCTTTCAAACTAGCCTGTACTGAATTGTTTCTACGTGAGGGACTCTGTTAGAACTTAATATGCAAAATAATCTTACGATGTAGACACTACTATTTGCCCCATTTCACAAATAAGAATCTGAGTTAATGAGAAATAAGTCACCCCTGGAAGTATGTGGTTAGTTCCAGGACAGGATTAGGAGTCACACCCTCTTCTGTGAACTCAGGGTGAATTTTAACGACTTCTGTATGCTGCTTCCACTGCATGTGCTTCACTGTGGAGATGCTGAAAAGTACCCAGATGCCTAAATAGATGCACACCTTTATCTCCTCACATCATCGATTAGCATGCATGTGTCTTTTTCTTCCATAATAATTCTCAAGTGAATGGACTGATTTTATTTATTTTATTTACTTATTTATTTTAATTTTTTATTTTATTTTTTTGCCATAGTTTTATTGACAAAGAAATAGCAATGAGACAGTTTCAAATCAAATCGGTAGGACAGTTTCAATAATTAACACACTGCATACATTCTTCTTAGTGGTGCAAGATGCGGACTTGATATCCTATTTACAAACACCATTA
>NW_004524604.1:12776314-12785502 GCF_000260255.1 Octodon degus | reverse complement strand
TTTTGTGGAACTGGGGATTGAACTCAGGCCCTTGTGCTATCCAGGGAAGCGCTTATTCCACTGAGCCATCTCCCCGGCCCCTGAATAGATTGATTTTAACCAAATTTCCAAAAAAAGAAATACATACTTAGTGTCCTCTGTTATTTGAGCCATAAATAAAATATTTCTAAAACATTCAAGAGGAAAGTCAGGACAGAGGACGTTTCCACAGAACACAAGAGCACAGAATGCTAGCACAGACCTGAGCAGCCTGGGAGGAATTTGGTTCAGGATCAGCTCTGAGAGACAAAGGTAACCAGGTTGGACATTGCCTGGCAGAGAGGTGACCAAGTTATGGCACAAGCTGCCTACTTGAATGTATCTATGAGTCCCAGTGAGAAAGGTTCAAGGATTAACAATTGTCCCACAAATCTGAGGTACAGGATCTCAGGATGAATCCTGAGAGGTTTCACTGACCTTATCAGACCCAAAAGCTACAACTCTTGTTGCACAGGTCCTGCTTTAGCTTGGTCTTAACCACCCAGCAGAAATGTATAAAAACGAAGTATAAGAAGTAAAGCCATGCTGTTATGTTGAGCTGTAGGGGACTCAGGTCAACAATTTCTGACATTGCCAGTGAAGTGGAAGACCCAATACTATTATGGACTACTGGACTCTTTTAGAATATTTTGCTGAGTTTACACACCTATAATATTCAAATAACGGAACTAAACAAAAAAGGGGATACAGATGAATGTCCATTTTGTATCTGTGTATTAAAAGTGGTTAGGATAGATATATAGTTACATTCTTTTAATGAATAGAGGGATTTGTTCTAATGGTGTTTGTAAATAGGATATCATGTCCACATCTTGTACAGCAATTAACCACTAGGAAGAATGTATGCAATGTATGAATTATTGAAACTGTCCTACAAAGTTGATTTGCAACTGTCTCATTACTATTTGTTTATCAATAAAATTATGGGAAAAATAATCAAACACACAGAAAGAATAAAAAATAATAAACTGAATGAAATCTCAAAAAAAAAAAAAACAATTGTCCCACAAACTATTGCTAACCCAAGGAATAACTTAATCAAAGGCACTCTCTAATGACCTTGTCTTAGAGATAGTCTCTTGAATTTATTATTTGAAGTGGAGTTCAGTTATCAACTAAGTATAAATGTTTTTCTGTTATAAATTTCTGCTAAAGTCTAAGTCAATGCTTATAATATTATGACTATATCATTTAATGTTGTACAATAAAGATATGATTATGTTTTCTTGATTGACACACTTTAGAAAACAATTTTAATGAACTATTTTTGTTGTATTTAGTGATTCTTGAATTATTAATAAAACTGTTGATATCAAAATTTTAATTTTATGGAGTTGATATATAATATCTAATATTAGCTGTGAACATATATATTTGTATATGTATGTTGTTAATTTAGTATCTCTATTGGTTACTTCTTTTAATAAATCCAGTATGAATAAGGAAAATTTATTATCAAATATAAATGAAAACAAATGATTCAGCCAGTATTTCTATAGTTTATCTTTTTTAAAAGTTATTTATTTATTTATTTTCATAATTTTATTGATAAACAGCAATGAGACAGTTTCAAATCAAATCGCTAGGACAGTTTCAATAACTAACACACTGCATACATTCTTCTTAGTGGTTAATTGCTGTACATAGTTTAATTATCTTATGCACTGTATAAAACCTTGTCTAGATCAGCAAATTATTCACATTATTCATATTACAAAAAGAAAATTGCTAGCATCTAATTGTATATTACTGAAGCAACTTAAGAATCAAGAAAAAAATTAAACGAAATTCAAGAACATTTTTGATTAGGGCTTATGACTGCCAAACAAATTCATAGTCTGTCTGTGTTAGTGTCTCATATTTACTAGAAAGAGAAATACAGTATGTCAAAGCAGCTAAGAGTAATAGTTACAGACCTTGCTCATTGTGAATATTAGAAGGTTTTCACTGTTTCAAAGTGGGTATCTTCATACTTGAATGGACAAGAAAATACTTTTTCCCAAATGTATTTTTTGTATTACAGATAATGACACTATGCAAATTAGCAGGGCTTAATGTTCCTACCAATATTTGATGATTTGAAATCAGCCCCTGCTTAACAGATGGTTTGTCATTGTGGAGCGTAATTGATATCCTCTATGAAAGTCTCCACCAAAGGCCGATGGACAAATATTCCACCTGGTCCCTTGAGGAACTCTCATTTTTAGATTAAGAAACTTTCCGAACAACAGTTCAGTGGCATCATCCTGAATTTTATACTCTTCAGCACCAAATGTCATTACAAATTTTCTTATACTTTTCACTTATTTTCTTAAAAATTTTATCTATGATTTTTTGAAAAATATTTGATTTTTTTTTTGAGGGGTATAATTACCATAGTAACTCATCCAGGGCAAATTTCCTGACAAAGGTCTCTGAGCTTATTGCAATTCACAGGGAAAAATAAAAGCCAACTACGTATGTAATCAAACTGGGTATGCAGCCAGACAAAACTCAGTCAAAGCAAACAGAGTCTGGCATACATGAGACAATTCAAACCACAAGAATTTAAGTGGTTGTCATAGCATTTATGGGATGCTTGTAAGACGTGTGCACACCTGTTCACTAGGAACACAGCTTCATACCCAAGGGCTAGCTATGAGAGACAGTTTGTGTTTGCTGGTGACGCAAACTGTGGAGACCAAACTAGAATAGGGACCAATACTATCGAACCATTGACTCTCATCTTCAAGTGCCACCCAGTCTTCCTGGAATAAAGAAGGCCCTTCCCTGAGATGTCAGGAAAGCAGGAGCCTTAGAGAAAGGGTGGCTGAGACCAGGTGTGATTGATGAGCCTTCTTATTTATACAATGAGATTCAAATCCAGGCTGAAATAACTAATGTAATGGAAGAAAAAAGACCAGTAAAGATTAATGAGATATAAGAACTATACCCTCTGTTCTGAAACAAAGGTGGTAGCAAAACTGCTTCTGCTCCTAAATTAAAAGTTTTTTGCTTTACTGTTCTAAGTTCAGATATTTCTAATGCTTTTTAAGTTTCATCTATGATGCTTTAAACCCAATAATCAAGATTCTGTGGGAGGAAAAAACACAATAACAAAACTAAAAACCCTTCTCCTAGGACAGTCACCTCTTAACATCTCAGGCTACAAACGCTGAGATGGTGTGCAACTCCCGGCAGCCATCCGTGGAGGTATGGATAATAAATTTTCAAACATTTGGCAGTTTATCGAAGAGAAATGCTCGCAACATGAGCTACATAAACTCATTCTCTAAATGAGAATATTTTAAGAGATAGTGAGTACAGATGTTGCAAAGTAGAATTTAAGGTCTCACTGGGTGTCCCCGACTGCTGATCACGCTATTGTAAGCTTCGCTCTTCGGTGAGGTCGTTTGGAGTCCTGTTTTCCCTTCTCCACTTCCCCCCAGCAAGCAGTCATTGTTACGTTTCACCACTTCCTTACATCAAGCACCTAATATAAAAAGGGAACAGCTGCAATTTCACTGCCCAGCCCTTTCTACCACCCTTACAACATTTGTTCTGTTAATGTAGGTTAATTCTGCAAATAACACTTCTGTAAATTGTTCTTGCAAACTGCTACATCATTTATGTAAGGACTTCTGTGAACTTTGAAAAATTAATGCCTTTAATTTTGGTTGATGGCAACATCAGCAGAGCTCCGTAAATTGCACTTTAATGAGATTTTGCTACAGGGGATAATCTGCTACTGACAGAGGAACATCTTGAAAACATCTGTAGACCTATAATTTCTCTATGACGATTAGATTCCCACCACAAGACTCCAAACACAAACCAAAAATACAGGCGGAAATTGTAAAGTTCTAAATGAGAATACAACCTGTTCTTTAAAAGCAAGAATCCCACTATGAAAGTTTCATGCACTGAAAATAAATCAATTTTTGGGCTAATTAACATTTAGCTTTATTTAATTAAGAAAGGCTATTACTGTCTCCACTGCTGTGCATCTGTATATAATGAAGCAAACAGCAGGAGGTATAAGATACCACTGAGGGATATGCCCAAGTAACCCAGCACTATAGGTGCAAGGGAACGTCTATTATTGTTAAGTAACTGACATCAGAGTCTTACTTTAATGCTGTCATAAATAAAAAGAAGGTTTCTGCAGATGCCTTCACATATGGTTTCTTATTTATCTCTGATGGTGACTGGGAGTTGGATTAGATGCCAAAATTAAATGATTTAAATAGACAGCTGCAAAATGGAAACTACTAAATAACACCTTTTAAACAGTTGCTATTTATAGCAGGTCTGAATCACAGTAGGATGATAAATTTTATTTTGCCTAAGCTAACATTTAGTCTAGCTCATGTTTGTGAACATACCTCATGTATGATGGTAGTCCTTAATATTACATATCATCTTCTGGTCAAGCTCTAGATTTATAAAGAAATCTGCTTTGAAACTTGCCCAGGTTCCTTACTTTATATAGACTGAAATAAGCAGAAAGTGAGACCAGATCTCACTCTACGTTCTTCACTTTCTTCGCTATAAAATTAATAGCTACTTGCTAGAATACTGACATCAAATCAAATTTTTTTGGGTCTGGTGCTTATATTTTTGTCATTTTTTTCATAGGACAGTAATGAAGTAAAAGTTGTGGAATTGAACAAATTATAAGGACATACAAAGAAACCTGTTCTGAGGAAACAATATATCAACAGGTTTTTCACCATTTTAATTCATCCTACAATATCTAAATTGTATATATTCATTTTTGTGTGTGTATTTTAGGGAAAGGTTTACAGGGTATTCAGGGTCTCACTACTAGATTGGATTCATAGTGATTCTCCTGTTTACAGTCTCCCAAGAGCTGGGATTACAGGCACGCACCACCACACCCAGTCTCAATCGCCATCTCAGTGCGCCCCAAAGGTGGGGCCGGCACAGCAGACCCGGGGATTGAACCACTGGTCCCTGAGCCTGCGTGCATGCGATTTAATCCACTGAGCTATTTGGCTGGCCTCCCAAATTTTGAATGTATTCTTAAACAGAAATTATATCTAACAACAATTTAGCAGACATTCAGAACTGGACCTGACTGTGTTCTCTGTAATAAAGGAAGGTAACTTATTATTACTTTATTAATAAAAAAATTTAAAACTTTTAAGTGTCTGCTAAAGGTCAATATTGTTTCAAAATTTCTAACTCATTCATTTAAGTACTTATTTGGTACACAGTCTCACTACACAGCTTGGACTCCTAGTGATTCTCCTGTCTTTGCCTCCCCAATGCTAGGATTACAGGCCTGCACCACCAGGCCCACTCTCGATGGCTAACATGGAATACCTGCCACAACATTGAGGTACAGGGGTTCAAACTTGGGTCCTTGCACTTGCCAGGCAGGCACTTAGTCCACTAAGCTATCTCCCTAGTCCGTAGGCCAATATTTCAAGTACCTCGCCTACTTATAATTCCTTCACTTCCAGCACTTGTTAGAGACCAAGAAACAACACAGTCTTTAAGGTTGTATTTATACTTTGTGGAAAATTTAAACTGGAAGTTTCTGCAATGTTATCATGGTGGTGGAATTCTTGAAAGGGAAAAAGAATTCCTAAGGGAATGAATCCAGGGGTTTTTCCTGTAAAGTCTGAATCATCTAGGAGTGGTGAGGTTTCATGCCCTGGGCATCAAGCATAAATACTTGTGTTCTGCTGCTGGTCAAACTTCTCTGAGATAGGGAGTAAAAGTCTCAGCTCTGTCCCTATGGTCACAGGTCAGTGCTCCGGTTTCTCTGTGACTCTGAAGTTCAGAAAAGCATCATGCCTGCTTCTTGCACCACCCTCTCTGAGACCTGCTTTCTGCCTTTGCCCCTGAGCCCAATCATCACATGTCCATACTTATTTCCAACCCTATGTTGACCTAACAGCTCATTTATTTCAAAGTTTGCAAGTTCAGATCATTGCTTGATATTGAGAGTTCCTCTCATAAGTAACACATCAGCAATTCTCAATGGAAAATATTTAGGGGCATAATTGAGAGAACTGAGAAGTTTAGAAGACATTTCTATGTGTTCTTCAGAATAAAGAAAAATGGGTGCCAGAAAGATAGCCCAGTCATGTAAGTGCCTGCCTGGCAAGCATAAGGTCCTGAGTTTGATCTCCAGTACCTCAAATAAAGCAAAACAAAAAAACAGACCATCATGAAATTGACATTATTATCTTTTCAGGATAAAACTTGGTCAAAACATGACTGCTAAAAATAAAGAACAATGGTTAGGATAGATGCATAGTTACATTCTCTTAATGAATAGAGGGATTTGTTCTGGTAGTGTTTATAAATAGGTTATCATGTCTGCATCTTGTATGGCAAATAACTACTAGGAAGAGAGTATGCCATGTGTTAATTATTGATACTGTCCTGCCAATTTGATTTGAAACTGTATCATTGCTATTTGTTTCTCAATAAAGTTATGGAAAAAATAAAAATAAAGAACAAAATTATTTATGTTCAGTAATTAAAGTTTTAGTGATATGTACACTATTTACTACAAAGCATCTATTCTTTTTAGACACTTATCCTGGAAAGCATGTTTTATTAATCATTAGCTCTATACTTACATATTGGAGCTGAGTCACAAACATTTCCTTCTTTTTCACCCTGAAGCTGACATAAGCCCATTTGTTACAGATTGAACTCTTTACATGAGCTGAAAAACTAATTGTAGGGCCCAGGGAGATAGCTCAGTAGAATAAGCACTCGCCTGGCAAGAGCAGGGTCCTGAGTTCAATCCCCAGTACCACAAAAAAAAAAGAAAAAACTAATTGTAAATAAATAAATACTAATGCTACCCTTAGGTAAGAATGATTTATGTAGCTCAGGTCAAACCCCGCAATCGCGCACCTTGCGTTAACATGGGCTTTTCAGTCCCTAATGTGCTATGCTGGCCCTGCCTCCAGGGTGTGCTAAGATGGTGACTGAGACTAGGTGTGGTGGCCCACACCTGTAATCTCAGTGCTGAAAACAGGGGTATCTATGAGTGCGATCTGTGTATGAGACCCTGTAGGTCTTATACTAAAATACATTAAAGAAAAAAGAAAAAAAGAAACGTGGTCTGCTAAGTTGCCTGGGCTGGACTAGAACATGAGATTCCCCTGCCTCAGCCTCCCAAGTAGCTGAGATTACTGGCAGCTACCATGAGGTGCAGTAATTTATTTTATTAGTATCCTTTCTTCTCTCATCTTTTCCTTCTCCATGGTTAGCTGATATCAATTGCTGGTAATGTCCTATATCATTTTTCTAAAATATTTCAGGTGCTCACTTCAGCAGCACATATACTAAAATTGGAATGATGCAGAGAAGATTAGCATGACCCAAGGATGCGCAAGGATGACATGCAAATTTGTGAAGCATTCCGTATTTTTTATACTAATGTCATTTATCAATTTTTTCATTTCCTTACTCAGTTAATTAAAGAGCTTTCTCAAGCACCCATGTCTGTAAAACAATTTTAAATGAAGTTTCTTTTATCAAAAAATAATAAAATAAAATAAAATATTTCAGTAAAATAATGTCTTTTCACAAATAGTTTTCAGGACCATGGAGAGATCTCACGCGGCCACAAAATAAGAGGTTAGTTCATCCACTCATTCAGTAAATAAGTTGTGAAGACCTGTGTATACACTGTGTTAAACTGTGGAGAATAGTAATCAATAAAAATAGACTAAGTATCAAAGCAGTTGATAAATATAACTTAGTGAAGAAGAAAACATTTTTTTAAACCCAGTGGACACCTGCCCAAGAACAGAGAGAAACAGAGAGAGAGAGAGAGAGAGAGAGAGGAGAAAGAATGCATATGTAGATTGAATAAAAACCTCAAAGAATTATAAGAGGAATCTTTACTCAGTCTTGGAGGGGCTGTGGTAGAACAGAGTTTTCAGGCATAACTTTCCTGAGAAATAATATTTTGTTGTGACCTCAGGGATGGCTAAGAGAAAATCAACCAAAAGAATGACTGAAGAGATCTCCTAGATTAGAATTATCTGAAGATATAAAAAGAGCCAGTGAAGCCAGGGCAGATGGAGCAGCACAATAGGAGATGAAAAACAGGGCACTGCAGCTCATACTGAGAGGACAGCATAAAAATTAAAGACTTGTCAGGGCCAGTGAGATAGCTCAGCTGACCAAGTGCATGGTCAGGCAAGTGCAGAGACTGGGGTTCAATCCCAGGTCCCGTATGTTGCACCAGCCCTGCTTCCAGGGTGCTGTAAGCCAGTGACTGAGTCTGGCTGTAGTGGCCCACACCTATAATCCCAGTGCTGGGGAAGGTGAAAACAGGAGGATCACTACGAGTTCACGCTGAATAGTGAGACCCTGTACCAAATACATAAAAGAAAAAAAAATTAAGACTTGGCAATCTTGCCCAACAATACTTTAATTCTAACATTTTTGTGAGCATTAATTATAATAGTCAAGTTTGGGGCTCTCTTAAACATTGCATAGGGCTGGTGAGATGGCTCAGTGGTCTAAAGCGCTTACTTAGAACAAGCTTAGCAAAGCACAGGGACCACAGTTCAATCCCCCAGCGCCACATGCCAGCCAGCCCCGCCCCCTGGTGGGCTGAGCTGGCCACACACTCACACACACACACATAAATAAATAAATAAATAAAATATTTTTTTAAAAACCAAAACATTGCATAAACTGTCTACACTAGGCCTAAACTTGTGTGAGGAAGGTAGATGAACATTCACCCAGAAGAGGAGGGAGTTATTGCCTCTGCTGGTCAGTACTGAGGATTTTCTGCCCAATCCTTGTAGCTGCATAAATTTGCAACTACATTTTGATGTGTGCCTTGTCACTTAGATCTAAGAATGATTTTGTGCCTCAGGATGGAAAGTTAACCCCATGCCTTCATATATGTGTTTACATTTTGGTAGCAAACATTTCTTAAATGTTTTCCAAGATGCCAGTGTCACCACTCCTCATCTGCTGTGTTTGGCCAGGTTGCTGTCCCTTCCCTTCTCTTGAGGTTCTTACCATGTTTATCTATTGGACCAGATGTTTCTTTCAGCTATACCCCTCAGACACTCATTTTGTCTCCTTACGAATTTTTCATTTAGTAATAGACAATCATATGTATATAATTTTTTCTTTTCCCTTCTTTCTTT
>NW_004524604.1:12767177-12776214 GCF_000260255.1 Octodon degus | reverse complement strand
AAAGCTCAGTCTCTTTTCATTTTCATCTTTCATTGAAAAGTCACTTTTGAAATTATGTCAGTGAGGTTATTTTTAGGAAGCACTGTTTTAAAAGAGCAATCAAAGACATGTAGGGCGATAATTTTGTAATACACTCAAAAATTTGGAACTTGTGTGTTTATTAATTTGGAACGCAAGGGTCTGGGAGATAGCTCAGTAAAATAAGTGCTCTCCTGGCAAGTACAAGGGCCTCATTTCAATCCCCGGTTCCACCAACAAAAAAAAATAATTTGGATCTCACAACCTTCTTCAATTAGTCAGTTTTTTTCAAGCCTTTACTTCTAAGGAAAAACAGTAAGTAAAAGCAGGAAAATTTCAAACACAAAGGGGTATATTCTAAAAACTCTCATAAAATTCAATGCAATCTCACTTTTTTAGATCCTTACCCAAAGTACTTTCAATGAGAATATTCAAAATTTGAGAAAGGGGTGGGGAATGGAAAGAGACATAAAGAGAGTTAAGATGTACTTTATACCTGTACCAACTCCCTACAACGAGTACAAGCATTATGTACTGCAACCACGTAATAATAAAAATAAAATTTTTAAAATGGAAACTATAAGAGTACTACATGATCTTAGTCACTAAACCCACTTTGTTGTATTTCTCACATACTAAGAAAGCTTCTTGCCTTCTGATTTGTGCATGCAATGGCCTGCCTATTGATGGCTAGTCTCATAAACTAGTAGTTTCAGAGCTGTGACATTAAACTTAACTAAAAAATTCACCTCCCTGGGATAGTCCACAACTTCTAGAGAAGTAGATGTTTTACTAGACACTGAAGAGTTTGCATTAAAGCTATCAATAAGCACGCATGTGTCACATAAGTAGCATAATTTGTAGGCTTTTGTTTTAAAAAATTGTCTGAAGGATTTCCCTTAGAGATTGGTTGAAAACCCTCCAGCTCTGACAGTGCCTGCAGCATTTCCCTCTCTGTACACCATGGGGCTGGACTCCTTAAATCCCACACACAGCCCTTTTCCCTGTTTGCCAAAGTTAATGGCCCTTTGCATAGCAGTATCCGAAGAGAGGCCCAAACCCCATCAGCTTTCTGTCCCCTGGCCTTTGTGGTTACAATTTGTATCACTGTACTCCTCATCAATTTGCTTAGCCTTCCTGAGGTAACTGTGAATTTTGGGATTCCTCTAACATTTGCCTCTTGCTATAAAGAGCTTTAGGGGAAAAAAAATATTCCAAATGGCACAACGGATGTTTTAGTCACTAAATTTCTTGGGAATTTAAATTAAAATAAAAATGATATGCTTTGTACATGGATTTTCTTGTACTTAAGCCTTTAATGCCAGCTAAATAACAAACGGGCCCATTAATGTAAAATTCAGCCTAAAGTCAATTGTATTACAAGCACTCTTAATGCTTGTACATTCTTAATGTAACAAGAAGTCTGAAAGGCACTTAACTGGATACAGCTGTATGCAAATTTGCTTTAAACTACTGAAGGTTAGAAAGACATTATTTTAATCTTGAAAAATAAACCTCTGAGTGCCTAGCATTTGGGTCTGTTAAACTCATCTACTAATGATTCCCCCATTAAACCATAATAAAGTGTTTGAAAGTTGATCCAGTCCTGTGCACATGGTAAACAAAGACCCTGGAACCGCAGTGGGCTCTGCCAAAACCAGCAAGCGGATGCTTGCGTGTATACGTCCTCGTGCAGCTGTCATTCACCCCCACTGCATTACATAGGTTTTGAGATCATTAAAGAAAAATACATAATCACCTAAAACTCACAAATTTGTCTTCTGGGACTGCAGCCCAATCTTTCATCCGATTCAGAAAGCTATTATCCAGTTGAAAGTGAACCAGGTTTGCATGGATGAAAAAATAAAATATTCGAAAATAAAATGGGGGGAGGTCAAGGTCCCAAAGATGGGATGCTCAGTTACAAGCGGGGCCCTGGACAGCAAACAAATGATGCTGTCTTCCCAAACATGCCACATTATGTTGTCTGTAGACCTCGAGTGGCAAGTTAAGGCTGTACATGTCTAAAGCTACATACATGGACACATTCTTTATTAAATCAGGAGCTAGGTGAATTTCTAAAATAAAATGAACAAAAATCTCATTATGAAATAGTAAGAAATTATCTCACACTATGGAAGACAAGGAATGGATTGTGGGGTGTTTTTACTGTATTTAAGCAAAATGACAGAGATACTGTCACTATTTTTTTAATGCGACCAAATTAGTTTGCAATGTTCTTGGTTCCCTTTGATATAAACTAGGATATATATTACTCTGCAAAACTTAAATATGCATAAAAATAAATATTGCTTAAAAGTAAACTATAATGCCCATTGTATTTATAATTTTATTAACTGAAAATTTAAGGACATTTTTACAAATAATAATTAATCTTGTCTAGGTTGTTTTCTTGATTAAGCCCAATAAGACCAGGTTATTTATTATTCATAACCACACACCCCCAAAAGAGCCAAAACAAAAACGAAAAAAGGAAGTAGAAGGACACAAAGAAAGAAAGAACAAGGAAAGTGGGTAGGAAAGGAGGGAAAGGGAAGAGAACGAAGAGGAGAGAAAAGAAAGGGAAGGAGTAAAAAATATTCATTTATGTTATAAATATTTAATTATAGCCTACTATATTCAGATATTATGTGAAATGCAAAAGATATAATGGCCAAACTGTAGGCAAATTTCTTAACTTTGTAGGCCTCACACCCTAACTGGGAAGTCAGGTATTAATTATATAACTGCACAAATAGGTATCATAATTATAATGTATGATGAATAGAATTTTCTAAGGCTAGCTAGGTATGTAGTTCAGTAGTGGAATACTTGACAAGTGTGCTCAAGGCCCTGGGCTTTTGTTAGAGCACTGGGAAAAAAGAAAAAAGAAGAAACAAAAGAGGCAGAGAGGAGGGGGGAAAAAAGGGAGAGGAAGACAGAAAGAAGGAGAAGAGGAGGAGGGAGGAGAGAGGAGGAGAACTTTGTACTAAAATGCTTAAACAGAGGTTAAGTAAGGTGGGGTAAAAGAATGAAAATTAGAATTATTATAAAAGTATAGCATGGAATATTATTGCTAAATAAGGTCAGAAATGTAGATTAAAGCTAAGCCACACAAAACCTTACAGGCCTTGCTTGAAGTTTTTGCCTTTATCTCAAGGGAAATGAAAATCCATGGATGACTAAGTAGGAACATAACACCACTACATCAGCATTTCACAGGTGTGTGTCTCGCTATGAAGAAAGGAACAGACTGAAAAGGTGAAGAGTGAAGGTCAGACTAGTAAGGACAATTTTCAGAGTCCTTAAGAAGCAATCTTGGATTAGTTTATTAATGCTAAGAGGAACACAAAAGGATGTATTGCCAAATCAGAGCAGAAGTAACACGGACAGGAATGACAAATATGGTGCGGTCATATTTCTGAAAGGTGTAAGTAGCTGAGTGCTGGTACCTTTCATTGAGAATGGGCACAGGAAGAATGTAAGATAGTAGGTCGCATAATGAATTTGAGGTGTTTTGGAACATTCCTGGTAGAAATGTCAGTTCAATTTTTTTTTTCAGTTCAAATTTGATGGATGTAAGGCCAGCCAAATAGCCCAGTGGATTAAAACGCCTGCAAGCAGGTGCAGGGCCGGGGGTTAGATCCCTGGGCCTGCCATGCTGGCCCTGACCACAGGGCACACTAAGAAGGCAGTTGAGAGTAGGCGTAGTGGCACACACCTGTAATCCCAGCTCTTGGAAGGTTGTAAACAGACGGATCACTACAAGTCCAATATAGTAGTGAGACCCTGAACACCCTATAGACCCTTCCCTAAAAAATACAAATAAATAAATAAATAAAATTGATGGATGGTATGTGTGTGTGTGCCTGTCTGTCAGTCTGTCTGTCTGTCTGTCTGTCTGTCTGTCTGTCTGTCTGTCTTTCTGTATTTCCCTCTTACCTGTTAAAAATATATTTTAGTGCTGTATATATCAATTTTTCTATCCTATTCAGAGCAGTCCATTGTGAAAGTATTAATTCATAATAATATCCTTCTTGTCTTGGGGCTAGGGAGATGGCTCAGTAGAATAAGCACCTACCTGGCAAGTGCAACGGCCTGAGTTCAATCCCCAGTTCCACCAAAAAAAAATAGATAGATAGATGATAGATAGATAAATATATAGTGAGATGAAGTTCATGTCTCTCCACATGCAGAGGTGTCAGAGCTGCCATGAAGGACGCCTCCAGTCCTTCACATCTGCTGGGAATGCACACCCTTCTTACTGCCTGGGCTCCTACAGGACCCGGCTTAGCCTATCATCTAGGTCTGCCTCACCCAGTCAAAGAAGACAAGGTCAAGCTGGGTGAATGCTTGCTGCTGTGAAGGCATGGGCCAGAGTTGGAGTACAGCACTTTTGCTTATATCCTCCTGGTTAACTAGGCCACACTGTACTGCAAAAGAGACTGGAAAATGTGGTCCTAGTTGGAATATGTGTGTTCTATTACTAAGAGGATAAGAGAAGAACGTATTTTGGTGGATATGTTGTAGTGTTCGGCATAGTCATTATTGCAGATGATACTCTCTTGGATCAAATTGCTCAGCAGTTCATCAAAAATTTACTGAATTCCCAGGCACTAAGGAGAAGCAAGTGAACAAGTCACTTCACACTTGATGGAGTGTGATATAAAATACATTATTGATGGTAGATAGATAACAAGCTCAACAAAGCCAGACAGAAACATGTCTAACTCTTTTCAGGTAATAGATTCTGAAAAATTACCTAGATCAAAGAAAAATGACTTGTAAAAAAATGAGTGCAATTTTTGTAAGCAAAGATCATATGTGAAAGTAGAATACTCCATAGATTGGAAGGAAAACATAACAAGTTGAACAAATTTATGTAATTACCCTTTAGCTGGAAAATAGAATTTAGGAAAAATCAGAGAAATTATATTTGTATACTTTTTAAATTTTATACTATATTTGTTCAAAAAACATTGAAAATATTAAATTTTTAAACAATTGCATGCAAAAAACCCCCAAATAAATGCTGTAATTGTAATATTAATTTTATGTGCTTTGAATATGAATATTATCATACTGAATGAAGAAAAAGAAATTAATATAGTTATGAAGTTATGAAACAGCTTTGATGAGGAACAAAGTTCTAAACATTATTTTTCATATTTTATAAAGAAAGACACATTAAAGGTAATCATTTCATTAACAAAAGCTCTAGAGATTATACTAGAGAAAATTGGAAGTGGAAGATTAATTCAAGAACATTGGCTAGCACAGAAGAGCATGTATATCCCTACTGAAACTGGCCTTTTATTATCCTAATAAGAAATAAATAATTATTGCCTTATGAGTGGTAAAATTTTATAGTTTTAGTAATAATATTAAGATCTTCATAAGCTCTTTTAGGAAATGAAAATCACAATTAATTTAAAATAAATATGGTGTCATATCTCATTATCAACACCAGAAACTAGAAGATGATGGTGTACTGTTGTTGAAATATTAAAGGAAAATTATTTCCAAGTAGTATTCTGAAGCCAGTGTAATGACCAAATATGAGAACAAAAGCATTTTTAGACACACAAATTCCTTAATGTATTTACTCTGAACCTCTTCTCAAGAATCCAGTGGAGAATAGGTTCTACAAAAATTTGAGGGTGAATCAAGATTGAGGAAAATATGATATTCAAAATACATAACCCAAACTCAGAAGACAAGTTATTTGTTGGGAAGCATTTTACAGAGATTTTGTATAGCACAGGAATACTAGACTACAGATAAAATAAACAAGTGGAAAATAAGACAATTTGTTAACTCTAAGAAAAACAAGTAACAGGGCCAGAGATATAGCTCACCAGCATGAATGCCTGCCTGCCTGACAACCCAAGGTCCCAAGTTTGATTCTTGGTTTAAAAAAAAAAACATAAATGTAATCATTGAATACTCCTTGCCTAAGGACTGAAAATAATTATGTTGTAAAAAAAAGTAATTAAGGTAGGCATGGTGGCCCAATCCTGCAAAGGTAGCACTTAGAAAACAGGCCAGAGGACCACCATGTGCTAGAGGACAGCTTGGGCTACATGGTGAGTTCAAGGCCAACCTGAACTACACAATGAAACTCTGTATCTAATACTAATAATAATAAATTGAAATTTTGATAAACTGAAGAATGAGCATAAATTCAGTGTTCCTGGCCAGAGAAACAAGGATTCTCCTTTCTGAAGCCCTGAGACTGAGGTCAGGGCCCAACATACACAAACACATATCCCTTTCTCTGTATGATAAAAGCTGTCTGGACTGCTAAGAAATTATAACCATTTATTTTTTCCCTTGAAGGTGGGAATCTCTTTTCCTTTCCACTAGATGGTAGGTGCTAGGTAGTCCCATTAAAACTTTGTATATATTCTGCAAAAAGTCTCTGAAAATATAGTTTCACTCAAGGGAAAAGCAGAGTTCCTCCATAGCATCACTTCCAAACACTTAACCAAACAATAACATCAATAATGACAACAACAATATATATATATACATATGCATATATATACATTATATATATATATATATATATATATATATATATATATATATATATGTATGTATCCAGTTGACCTTGTGCTGATTCTTCAAGGCTTCGTTTTTGCTGCCTACCCAGCTGGAAAGGCAGTGTACAACTATTTAGATGGAAACCAGTTCTCACAGGTAAAAGTAAGACAGTGAAAGAAAAGAGCAAAGATTTAAAAGCAGAAGAAAAGAAAGGAGTTTAAGAAAGGTAGACCAGATGCCTATTAGAAGCCTGATAAAGAAACCCTCAGAATTACAACACTGTTAACTATGTGTGGATTGGTGCAGACCACTATAAAATCTGG
Organism: Octodon degus; assembly: GCF_000260255.1. Lineage (NCBI taxonomy): Eukaryota > Metazoa > Chordata > Mammalia > Rodentia > Octodontidae > Octodon > Octodon degus. The sequence goes on along the minus strand of NW_004524604.1, from coordinate 12,769,327 downwards.
ATTTTGGGAACTTGTCTAGCTAATTTTTTCACGCTGTACTCTTTCTTCCTCTGTAATATGAGATCAGTGTCTAAGTCTGACTGCCCATTCTTTGGGTTTTCAATTAAGTCCCACCTGTTCTAAAATAGCACCTTCCATACTATTCATAGTACTCACAGCGCTGTTGGTCCATTTCCCCGTGTTAGCCCCTTACTTTGCAGTTCGTGCGTGTTCGCGGCACTGGTGATTGAACCCAGGGGCTCACATGTGCTGAGGACACGCTCTCCCTCTAAGCTTCTCTTGCAGCCCTTCATTCTACAGCAGTTATTACATTCTCACAAGTGCTTTCACACGAATATGTGATGAGTGGCTGAGGTTAAATAAGGAGCCATGTTTCTCTATTTCTCATGGCTATTTGCACAAAACTGTGCGCCTCAAGGCACCGGATAATTTACTCTTTATAGTTTGATGTTAATATCACCACATGCCTATGTATGTAAACTGTGTGCAATCCATTACAAAAGTAATCTATCTATATATCTATCTGTCCCCTTGAGAAATACCTATCTTGCCTATTATATTTTAATTAATTTTAAATTATTGAACTTTCAAGAATAATTATATGTCAGGTGCTAAACACAATCATTGTTAAAATTAAATTATAGTTTAATGTAAATTATGTTAAATATCTTAAATACATTAAAATTATGCATATTAATTTTCCTAAATATAAATCATAACATAAAGTTTATTTTTCTGCATGTTAGCATCACCTTGCTCTCAGGTTATTTATATCTATTGTGTTACCATTGTGGAAATACTGTAAGATTGTGTGCTGCTGGGCAACGCCTAATTCTGGGTTAAGTGATTTCATAATGCTAACATGAAACTGGCCAGAACAGGAGCATTTACACTGTGAAATTTCAAACAAAAATTACAACTTAATATTTTGTTGAGGGGCTGGTGAGATGGCTCAGTGGTCTAAAGCACCTATTTGGAACAAGCTTGACAAAGCACAGGGAGCACAGTTCGATTCCCCAGCACCACATGCCAGCCAGCCCCGCCCCCTGGTGGGCTGAGCTGGCCACACACACACACACACACACACACACACACACACTAAATAAATAAAGATTAACTTTAAAAAAAATATTTTGTTGATTTCTTTTCTACACTACTGTAGATTAATCTTGAAAATGTTTTCTCAAATTTTGTAGTTATTACATTGAAAATAATAAAACCAGGGGGCCGAGGAGATGGCTCAGTGGAATAAGCGCTTCTCTGGCAAGCACACTGGCCTGAGTTCAATCCCTGGCTCCACAAAAAAGAAAATAATAAGATTGATGCTATAGTCTTTCAATATGCAAAAGCGAACAGCCTCGCCAAGGACCTTCCATCACCGAATAGCAATGCATCTTCATTGGTTTATTCTGAACCTATAAACAAAATTGTCAGCCAATATTTATGTTGAAACTATATTCATTCATTAAGGAAACCATGTTTTGGCTATAGGCAAGACAGTATAACAAAAATTAAAGAAAGTACAGTATGAAACTCAATTGAACATATGGATTTTGAATAAGGAATATTGTATATTTTATTTTCAATTGTCCATGGTACATTATATAAGCAGGAGTGTTTTAATAAACCTATAATGTGCATATAATTTTCAAAAAGCAAATTATTTTTAAAAATTGATGGCACATTGAGATAATTTTTACAATGTAGAGTCCCAGATTTCAGTTGTTTAGGTTCTAAATCAGTGAATTTGGAACAAAGCTCAGCCACCTCCCCACTAAACTACTTTTTTTCTGCAATGGAAGGCTAAGATTTGATTAGGGAAGAAAAATAAAATCAGCAAAACTAAAAACAAAAAAAAAAAAAACCATCAAAACTAAATCTCTCTGAGTGAAGAAGAGCTCTGAATGTCAGTGGATGCTACCTTCATGGAAAATGTCATAGCTAATAAGACCTGTTGCTGAGGAGGAGAGTCATCTACAGCCATGATTCTACACTGGGTGCTATGCAAGGCAAATCTATTTTGGTAAACTAAAGCTAAAGTTTTTCTTTAAATATATTAATGTCCATTTTGTATCTGTGTATTCAAAGTGGTTAAGATAGATATATAGTTACATTCTCTTAATGAATAGAATGATTTGTTCTAATGGTGT
>NW_004524604.1:12760570-12766376 GCF_000260255.1 Octodon degus | reverse complement strand
TAATAATAATAATAATAATAAATTATCATCATGGTCAAAACCAGTACAGGAAATATGAAGGCAATTCAAAATTATCTATGTGATATAGATGTCAATTATATTTTTCTTTTTTCCAAAAAAGGCATGTTACTGGAAACTATCTTCAGCTATAAGATAAAATATGATTCATGGAGTTTGTTCACTGAAGTATTATCTACTTAATATCAAATTGCATAACTTGCATTGATCAAATTAATAAATGCAATATATCATTCCAATTTCTATCTTTCAAATAATTCTTTTATCTTTCTAATGACCCCTTTAATGTTATCATTGTTTCTACTCCATCAGAGACAAATACACACAAACATTTTTCTCTTAATCCTATGGCATGATATCTTTTATTATTATTATTTTTTTTTTGGCAGAACAGAGAATTGAACTCAGGACCTTGTGCTTGCCAGGCAAGTGCTATATTCTATTGAGCTATCTCCCAGGCTCCTATTATATGACCATTTACATGAATTTATCTATAGAAATGAATTGTGATATATCTTTTTCAAGCCAAATAACAGTTACTTATGATGAGGCACCACTACATATCCACCTAATCAGTTCTATTCAGTTCTGTAAATCACACTTTCGGTGTGTTTGGATACTATCTTTTGTTTTGTTTTGTTTTTTATTTTTGTTTTGGCAGACCCGGGGATTGAACTCAAGCCCTTGCACTTTTGGCAAGCGCTTATTCCACTGAGCCATCTCCCCAGCTCCAAATATATTATCTGTTGTGATCCTGTTTTTATTATTCAACAGTCTCCTGAATGTACAAGTACCACACACTAACTCATGGCACCACTAGAGCTCCTTTTTCCTAAATATGAAACTTAACAGGGGAATGAAGTTCGCCCCAGAAAGGTCAATGGAAATATCCAAAGCATCAAGTAACTACACATACAGTTATCACAAGTGTTTTTACAAACTGCTGTGGAGAAATCCAATATTTAAGTAACTTATACTTATTTCCTTGTACTCCAAAAAATTATACTGAGGGCTGGGGACACAGCTCAGGGGCACAGCACCTGCCTGGCCAGTGTGAAGCCTTGAGTTTGATGTCCAGTACCAAAGATTGGTAAGCACACATTGCACTTCTCTATTGAATTTTTTATATTAGCTCCCTCCTTACATACTGCATGTTGATACATACTGAAGTTACTTAGGGGAGTCTTAACATAGTGGTCTAGATGTAAATAGATGTAACTTTTGAAAAACCATAGTCTTGTATTGTGCAACATATTGATAGAAAAATTTCTTATCAATTGCAAGATTAAAATGAAGGATTTCTGACAACATCAAACAGAGCTTCTTCCTAGACATCCTTACCTCTGGGGCCTATGAAAATCAAAATATGATAAATCTTCATGTAGCTGAAACCAAGCAGGTTCATCACTTTATCTGTCTTGAATATATAATTCAAAAGTAACCAGCTACAGTCACAGCAGGGCTTATCTATAAATTAATTTGAAACCCTTAGAAACCTTACAATAACTAGAATCAAACTTTCTTTGTCATAAACTCAACTATCCTAAAAATTTAAATTAACATGTCTTTTGAAATTTTTGAAATTAATAAACTCAACTCACTTGTGACACTAGAGACAATGCAACAAAAGATAAAACCCCATGAAATGCTTTTTTCTTTGAATGTTTTAAAAGCTAGGGAGTAGGCCAAGTAGCTCAGCAGATTAAAGCGCCTGCAAGCAGGCACAGGGGCCAGTGGTTCGATCCCCGGGCCTGCAGTACAGGCCCCGCCCCAGGGCACACTGAGACGGCAATTGAGGCTGGGCGAGGTGGCACACACCTGTAATCCCAGCTCTTGGGAGGCTGTAGACAGACAGAGCACTATGAGTCTGATCTAGTAGTGAGACCCTGAGCACCCTGCAGACCCTTGCCTAAAATACAATGAATAAATAAATAAATAATCTAAGGAACCATGCTTCAAATGAAAAGTACAACGTTTTCATCTTTTAATGTTATTAATATCTAGGTCAGGGGGCCGGGGAGACGGCTCAGTGGAATAAGTGCTTCTCCGGCAAGCGCAAAGGCCTGAGTTCAATCCCCAGTTCAGCCAAATAAATAAATAAACAAATAAATAAATAAATAAATAAATATTTCTAGGTCATGCTATTAACATATATCCATTCCCCAAAATATAATGTAATAAAAATAACATTTCTTATATTTATTTATTACATAATAAGAAACATGAATAAGTACTTGTAAGTAAAATGTTTTTTTTTCCAATAAAATGTTGATTAGAGCTTTAAATCACAATTAGGATGCTAAGTGCAGGGGTGCACACCTGTCATCTCAACTACTTAGTAGGCTGAACCGGGAAGATCACGTAAGCCCAGGGGCTCCAGGTCAGTGTGGGTAACATGGTGAGGCCCAGTGCAAGTGAATAATTAGACGTTTAAAAGCCAGGGGGCTTTCTTAATCCCGGAAATCAATGGGTCACTTTCCAAATGTTAATTCCTAATAGTAAAGTATGAAGAAAATCACCAAATTACTTTGCTAATGCACATGTTTTTTCAGTTCTATTCTAGTTGTTTAAAAAATAGGGGTCTAAAAATCCATGCACAGAGAAATCTTATCATATGCGATAAGTAACGCACATTAGGCAGTGTTATATTTTCATCTGATAAGATGTAAGCTTTTCAACTCATTTGTTTAATATTCAGGATGTAATTTTAGAAATATATTTAAATCTTTTTGGATCAAATAAAGGTGTCTCCTATTCTCACCACTGCCAAGTCTATGATTTACACACAGTTTAATTATTCAGATGTTTATTATGTTCTACATAATGAAATTTGGACCCTCATATTTTCTTCCTCCATGCTCAATGCAGGCTGCAATTATAGCCACAGATATCTGTTTATTTGATGAATTTTGCTTCTTCTGCATAGTTTGATAAATATGGAAATAAGTCAAAACCTACTTTATATACAGTAATTAAAGTGAAAAATCTAGTCATGATGCAAATCCTTAATTGGACTCCAGGAGAGATATGCAGAATTTCTCTTTAATAATATGGGATGACTGGGGACAGAAAAACAAAGCACACTAAAATATGGTTTAGAAGCACAATTAATCACAAAACAGAAAACAACCAATTTAGCATAGCTCATTCAGTGACTCTCATGGCTCAGGTAATGTTCTTTTAATCATCTGACTCTAATATTAAGGTTGTGTCATGTGCATCTGAAATAAAATACAATATATATGCTGATCTTCAGTGTGAAGCGTGTTCTTTCGTCTAATTTGTAAACAGAGCCTTTCATAATAAAATTCTTGGACTACTTAATGACGTGTAAGTGAGCACTGAAAGCTGTACAAAATGGTTTTAACTGTATTCTTTAACTATGTTAATCCATTAGGAAAAAATTTTCAGATCTCATGATAATTTATTAGGCCTTGTGTGAATTTTGTTTGTTCCTAATAAAGTGGAATCAACTAGCCACAATACCTTTCAGGCATATGACAATATAAAGGAGATGCTTGTTAGGTGAAATTAAATTAATGTATCCCGGGACAGTGCAAATGTAGCTGGAGAATAAATTGTTTAAAAAAATACTAAGACCGTTATTATTTGTTTTCATGTACAATACACACATTTCTCTAATCAGCTAAAGATTAGCCACCAAGATTCCTTAATTTGATTGTGTAGATATTATTCTCCATATAAGTCTTTGTATCATTTCATTAAGGGAATAATTACAGGAGCAGGATTTAACCAGAAGAAACTGGATTTATTGGGTTACTTTGTTTAAATAGAAATTTCATTATTCTCTTCTGTAGAAAACATGTCAGCCCCATGCTAAGCAAATAAGAGTGTTGCTTCAGAATTTGGAAATAGTTCCTTTCCAAACTTATTCTGAATTACCTGAGTTTACCAAAACTGCCCATGTGTTTGTCTCCTAAGGGAAGCCAAAAAGAGGCTCACGACTCTATGCCTCATAGGAGTTTGATGACATTATCCCGAGGATCATTTTTCAATTCTCCAGATGTGTTCCACAAGAGAGACCATGACTGTGGCCTCCATGCTGAGAGCAGCTGAAATCAGAGAGGCTTGATGTCTAGTATTCAAATCACTGTAGAACTCTTTCTAGCCCAGTGTCCCTACCTTCCCAAGCAGATGAAAGAAACCAAAGACAACTGAGTTTAGATGGAGTCTTCTCCTGGCTTCTGTGGTGATCTGACATTTCTATGAGGCACCTGCCATAAAACTTAAAGGCCACAGAGAGGCTACCCTTTGATCTCCTTTAATGACAGCCCAGTGGCCTTTGATGTGTTCCTAGGGTGCACATTTTCATTTACAAACTGAACAACAGTTTAATAGCAAACCATTTCTACACCGAGTCAAGGTAATATCGATGTTGCTCACTTGTAGGACAACTAAACTAAGATGGGAAATTTATGTTGTTTTGATGTATAGAAGAAGTGTGTGTGTGGATTCAACTATAATTGATCTACTCTAAATAGTCAAACATATAGGGATCAATAGTTTTGTTGTGTACATTTCACATTGGGTAGCATGCTTTTCTAATAATAACGATACTAATAAATACATTTCCTCTCCGATATTTACAGCAGAGTTGAAAATAAATGCACTGTATTTACCTCAGTACAATTTCAAAAAAACATATAAAACATGTGTACTTGCTTTCCTACTTACTAAGTCTTTGGTCCTTCAGTATCCACTACAATTAGGAATGTATGTCTGGCTAAAATATTACTTAGATAGTTTTCTTCTTAAAATTTCCCATGTCAACAAATTCCCATGTCCAAAGATCAAGGATTTATAATCTTAAATTCCAGAAATATTAAGAAAAGAAATCCACCCATCTTCCCACTTTTACACAGATTAGTGACTTCTTCACAGTAGTTCAGATTAGGCATGACTGCACACCTGAACTTTCCCTTAGTGCCCTTCAAAGGAAATAATATTGGCACAAATATTAGCATGAATCAATCTTTTCAAAGAACTAAGAGAAACTACCTGCATAACAATCTTAACTATCATGTCTCTATTTCATGTCCATATCTTGTACTCTGAGTAATTGCGATGAAGATAACAATACTATACATTGTATTATTTATTGTTAGTCCTTCTCATAGCCTAATTTATTTTGTTTCTATTTTTCTTCTTCTTACCTTTAAAATACATTTTTAAAAAAGAAAAAGCAGGGAAATCATACTTTCTGCAGCTCTGGCAGGTGACATTTTAGCTGGATTAGATGCTTTTCTATGACTTTGACTCACGTTATCAGATAAACTTAAAATTACAATCCAAGAGAAAAACCATATACTCATTATTTAGGAAGTAATCAAATAATACATAGTAATTACTTGCTGTTACTATTTCAAACAAAATTACTGGACATGCTTTACTACCAAATGTTGCTTTCCTACTAAGGAAATCTGACGCAGGTTTAGTTTTAAATGGTATCATCCAGAATTGCCTTGATTTCCCTAACATCTGTGGCATGACAGCTACAAGGTGATATGCCGCGTATTAGCAAGGTAAAACCATGTCCATGAGAACAAAAATTGTGTCTTGAAAAATGGGAGCCTAGAGCTGTGTGTGTACTTAGAGATGTCTGCGCATTAAGCTATTATAACTGCGTCTGTATGTTTTCATTTCACTGGCAGGCTTTCAGTTTTGTAACAAAAAGGCTGAAATTTGCACACTAGCAACCGGAATGGCTGCATCATTTAGCGATACAGCAGCTCCCTCACACCAGGTTTTACGGCATGTAGGCCTATAC
>NW_004524604.1:12747812-12760186 GCF_000260255.1 Octodon degus | reverse complement strand
TAGGGAAAGAGAAATTATCAAAACAGTGCATTCTGGTACGTGAATATAACACACTATGATATTAAAACAATCTCAGCCTTCTCAGTGGAAATACATTGAATGAAATGCATGCACATTTATGTGTCTGTATGTAGTCACTTTTGCTCTTCTGAAGCTCAAAAATGTCTATAATTTATTATTCCACTCTAAATAATAGAAAGATCCACAAGCCACCCATTTTTCATGTAAGGAAAAATGTACACTGTGTATTGACTTAACAGAGCTTTATTATTAAGTTACCTTAGAGTTATAAATATCTCAAAAGGAGTGTACAAATCTATGTAGCACATACTTAACACTTAAAATTGTAACTATCATTTATAGCAGAATAAGTTACATGCCAGCAAAAACAGAAGAAATAATCAAGCCTCTAACAGGTTACAAATTCAAGGGCCCTAGGTTTTACAAGCATCTGCACACACTCCATAAAGTGTACAGCAGAAGGCTCTTGTAGTTTTATAATTCAATAATAAAAGTTATTACCAAACATCTTGATTAGTAACTTCCAGCATTTATCATTTTCAAACTGCATCCCCCAAGTATATAAATTAGAAGAATAAAGAAAAAGATATCTACACTGGATTATCATAAGATTACGATTCTACTGTGAGCTGTATTTGTTTTTTTAAAGACATGCTCTGATAAACTAGAAATATTTATCAGGATCTCCTAAGTGTTACTTTATGTAGCCATTTGGCAAAATTTTCACTACTCAAGTAGTACAATAATGAAGCTCACATACTCTCTCATGCTTTCTGAGTAAATAATTTGTTTAGTTCTGCAGTGATGTATAAATTTAAACCACAGGATTACATCCCTATTTCAGATAAAAATATATTTTCACTCTGTAGGGGGCATTATAAAGTATGTTACTCTAAAGCAAAATTAAATCTATTACACCAGAATATATGATATGACTATGAAATAGTTAAAGTAAATTTGGTACAACAAGCAGACACACTTATATTAAAGATTCTGTTCTTAAGAGGAAAATCATAAAACAAGCAAACTTTCAATAACACTTCTTGTGTGGCAAAAACTGTGCTGAGAATATAGACATTTATTTCCTTGTCTCACCCTTACACAACTCATTTGAACTTCCAATAGGCAGATTAACTACCCCTTCCTGTGAGGACACGGAAGCACAGAGAGGTTACATATTTTAGTATAGATCACACCATCAGCATAGACACCATTGAGACAGTGCTCATTTGACTTCATGAGTCAGAAAAATTATGTAGCCTTTTATGTGTCCTGTAGTCAGCTAGACTCTGTGGAGTCCACCCTGTAAGGAAAAGAGATAGGTGTTGCCATGAAAGAAAAGGAAAGTAACTGAGAGAAGACCTTTGAAATAACAGTGCTGAAGCTTGTTCACTAGACAGCCAGATGGCCTGACAACCAACCCTACTATAGGGAAATAAATAGCCCCTAAATTCTCCTGGTGAAAAAGCACCCTCTATGGAAGTAGGGAAATATCATGAGTGAAGAGAGGGGACACACCAAGGGTAGAGAAGGGAAGAGAGGTGAATCCAAGGCATAGGTGACTGTGAGATGCTGGAGCCACACAAGCAAGCACTTGCAGGATTGTGAAAGTCCTGGGGAACAGCTGCATGAGAGACAGATACAGTATGTGGATGAACCTGTTCAACAAAGGTGAGAGAGGAAAAGAACTTGTAAAGATTGACATTGGCAGCAGCAAAGGCTCATAAACCATGAAGAGGGAATTACAAAACCAGCCTCACAACCCACTGGACAAAAGATAAGGGTAAAGGAATTTAAGAGATGTGAAAACCGTGGATGAAGGTGAGAGCAGAAGGCAACAACAGAGCCATCACTAGAAAGCATTTGCCTGCTCCCTATTGGAGGGCTAGTAATGTGGTCAGAGAAGGGTCACTCTGGAACTGTCACAATTAATTGCATTGTTTGATTTCTTATTTAGTAAATGGAGTTAAGAGTTTTTACACAGAGCCATTAGAGTGTTCTCTGGACAATCCCTTTTTAATTACAAGTTTAAGAACCTTAATAAGGAGTTTGTCATATTCAAATAGCTAAATACAGCTGGAGCCTAACAAGACACTGGTCTGTGAACAAATGTGCAGACAGAGATGACATCACCTGGTTTGCTAATTTCTCCCAAATGAAGGCAGAGGGGGAAGGAGACAAGATGGTAGCAAGACCCTTGGTGACTCCTCGCCTGGTAGAGTAAATTAACAAGAAGTTCACTTCTTCCATTCGTTCTCCAGTGACAGTTGCAGTGCCTGTGTGTGCTATAAGGTGTTGTACAGGCATAACAGGGCCAATATATTTGCAATACTAATGAGTACATTCATCATGCAGTATTGGTTCATGCACATATCATGCCCTGATCCGCTTTACTTCCCTTTCTTCTCCTCTCCACTCCATGATTATCCTAATCAAGTAAACAATTTTTTATACTGTCAATAGGGCTTGGCTGGAGCTGAAATTCCTTTGAATCTTTTCCTTTTCCCCTCTCCAGCTTGTCTGTTCTTTTGCGTTTTCTTTTTGTCTGAGTTCCTTTGTTTTTCTCACCCGTAAGGACCTCTCTCCTCTCAGTGTGATTCACAGCAACCTGACAACTGCCTTCCCTGCTTACATGTGTCAAAATGAAGTTTTCTCCCATAAATTCTAAAGTTGAGTGGTTTTACGGGTCCACTGGAGCAAGATATGGCACCTTGCCCACTTTACATCTCTTTTAACCCATTTTTACATTATAACTATTTTTAAAGGCTGTAAATGCATATAAAAATGATTTCAGGTTTTTTTTTTTCAGTTCACATGTCCACATTGCAGTGTTTGGGATAGTTTCTAAATAGAAGCTAATTCAAGCATACCTAGAGAGGTGTTCTGGAAACCTTCATCATTTTATCTGATTATTGCATAAGATATTAAAATTTAAAGCTTCTTCCCTGTTATTCAAATGCTTGTTTTAGGAAAAGAAAATTGATCAATTTAGATGAAAAGCTTCTTCTCTTTAAAACTGTTTCTATTTCTTTCAGGCTCTATTATCTCTCTTTGGCAGGTGGCTGTCACCCTATACTCATTTTTCCAATTTTCATGAAGGAATTTTTATTTCTTTCAATTACATATTTTCCCAATACTCTTTTCCAATAAAAGGCCAAAAGCCATGGTTGTATTATGTCATCTATGCTGCAGCTGATGTTACATTAACGTCCTTTGTCTAAATTGCTCATCCTTATCTCCTGTTATCGTTGTTTTTGAATTATATTTTCCATTCTCCTGAATATTGTATGTGTTGATATTATTTTCTGAGACTTATTATTTCTAGCATTCTACTAAGAGTAAACAATGTGCATTCCATTTTTTTCTAAATGGCTTCTAAATTATTTTAGGCATGTTTGAATAATTATATAGCTATAATGCATGACTGAATTTATTGCTTGATTGTCCAGTAAATATTGTTGTATATAGAAAAATTATGCACACAATAGTGGAAATGAAATCCTTTCAAAAACTGCTTTTTAAATTCTAAGACAAGTCTAAATTCCTGTATCTTTAAACAAAGAGGTCAAGAATTTTTCAACTTCAAAAGAAAAAACATACTTTAAACACAAAGCTTTAAGTATGAAAAAATCTTTTAAAGACTTCTCCATATACAGCTTCTCTAACAGCAATGGAACACCCATCTCTGACAAGACAAAACGAAAAAGGGAGTTATAAATAAAGGACCGTTTTGTAGTAAAAAAATATGTATATATATACAAGATGGCTAGGATAGATATACAGCTACTCTCTCTTAGTTCAATGAGAATAAAGGTTTGTACTGATACTGTTTAGGTACAATAGCATATCTACATCTTCTCTGAATAACTACTAATGAGACAATAATAGGCAATGCATTAACTATTGTAACCTACTAACCTGTTTTGAAACTGGATCATTGCTATTTTATTTTTTTCTCATTAAAATGAATAAAAAATTTAAAAAATAATAATGAAAAATAAACACAAAGCTTTAAGAATTTTTGCATGCTCAGTTATTTTGTTTCTGATTTTGTTTTGGGGCTTTGAGGTTGCTCGTGATGGCAGTTTCTATCATCTACCTCTAGGGACTGGACCCAAGACCTTTCTCATGATGAGCAAACATTTTATCACTGAGCTATACTCGCAGTCCTGAGAATTTTGAATTCTCATGAAGTTAATCCTAAAATCATATTTTCTTCATTATTCTGTTTTGGCTACTTTTAAAATAAAAATAGCTAGCCAGACATGGTACTTTTTTCTCTTTTTCTTTATATTAATACATGTTCCCAGTAAGTAATTATCACATAATTGACACAGGCACAGGTACCTGAATTGGTACAGGTACACAACACTTCCTAATTCCTTGTTAGCCACTCCCTCTCCTTCCCTCCCTCCTTGGTCCTCCAGCTGTTGGTCACCGTCTCTTCAAAGTTCTTTGTTTTTCACTTTGTTTATTGGTCTAGGTCCAAACATACTGAAAATAAAAAAAAAATTTCTTTAAGATTACTTGCCCCCTCTCTTCTATGTACATATATCAAGCAGCTAATATTTTTTTCATGTGCATTAAATATAAAAATATCAGGTATACATCTACAAAGTTCACAAGGTCTTGAAATTCAAACCATAAAGCTATTAACTGAAGTGGGTTGGAAATTATTATAAGTAGAAGAGAGAACTTGCAAAAGGTCATTTTTAATTATCTAACCTGAAACCAGGACAAAATCCTAAGTCTTAAAGCCTTCCTCTTGTTGAAAAGTTCATGGCAACTAACAGCAGAATGATGAATTGGCTCATGTGCTATTTAATACATACAACAACAATAAAAGGAATTTGATTGCATTTAAGAAGGAAACCTACACAGGGAGATGCTTTCAACTGTAACTTGAAATGCAAAAAGAAAAAAGTTTGAGTCTGTATTTTCCTGTCCTGCTCTCCAAATGTGGCACCTAGGACTCTGTCCTCTAGATGCCCCAGGTATGCTTTTTGAAACATGACTAAAGTTACACTGTTGACACACTCAAGCTGCAGTTCCAAAATTAAGCTCTCAGTCAATTGGAATATGAGGAGCGAAGATGAGGGGACCCTGTACAAAATAAAGCAACTTGGGGCGAGCATCTCAAGAACAGCTTGTTCCTCAGAACTGTAGGTATCATTAGATTATAGACGTTGATTCCCAGCACAGACATGCTCATTACCAGAAGATTAATACTTCACTGAGAAGCAGTTTGTTTTCTGTTTAACATCAGGTTTTGATGAATACCAAGACATAATGATTGTCTCAGCATATTGGCACTAGTTGATTAGGGCAGAGGAGGTCCAGAGATACAGGTAATTAAATATTCTATATTGTAGTATTTTAAGTACTTGGCTCATGTTAGGAGAAATTCATATAAGTTCATGTCTCTAGAGCTCTCAGGGAAATAATCTATCTAGGTAAGCTTAAGGAGGCAGGATTCCATTCTGAGCAGAAATTGTTAGGTGTCCTGAATTCAGAGAGGTCACCTACCCCCTGTTTGAAACCGCAAATGGAAAACCCTGGAAGGAGTTGTCTATCATTACCTACAGTCAGCCTCCTGGCAAATGGCTGGAATCTATCCAAAAACCTTTAAAGTCACATACACCGAATTTCCAATGAAATTGTGTTTTTTTTTTTAATTGCCAGTCTAAATTACTATGGCAAACCTCTCACATAAATAATTGTGAGAAATATTTCTACAAACTCCACACACAGCATTCCCACTCCAGGCACTGAAAATAGCTGTGACTATAACTTCTTTACCTCTATCTTTAAAATTTAAATTCAGGTCCTTGAATTGGTTGCCAAGTCACACAATAAAATTATACAGTAAAAAACTAAATGTGCAAGCTAAAAATAATCTGTGAGAGGAGGATGCATATTTTCCTTGTCTTAATATTCCTGATGATGAATTCTTATTTTTTGTATTATTGTAAACGAAGGCCTCATGAGACCACCTTGTGCAGTGATTTGCTTTCACTTCATAGAAATTAGAGTAAGCTGAGATATATGAATGGTGTCTCTGTGTCTCTAAAATGTGTCTCTAGATAAAGTGGCATCTGGTAAAATGTTTGCATAGCATATCAAAAGTTTTGAGTTCAATCCTAAGCACTGACAAACAGACAAATAAGTAAACATCATATCTATGATTTAATGATTTGGTTTAAAGTATTAAGTGGACTATGTGACAGAAATTTTTAGGTCAAATGCAGAGTTGCTACTGAGATTCTGCAAAGCAACTCTACACATTTCTGTGACTTTCAATTGAGTATAGATTAGCATACCATCATTCTGAACCAGAGTTGAATGGAAGCAGGAATGAGTTTGAAGACATGAGGAAGAGGCAGGAGTGGAGTAGAGATAAGATAATGACATCATGAGGACACTCAAAAGGACAATTAGTAGTTTGCTACCACTACAGGGAAATGAAACAGATCAAGAGGAGGCTGTTTTATTTTTTTTAATTTTTATTTATTTATTTGTGTGTGTGTGTGTGTGTGTGTGTGTGTGTGTGTGTGTCCAGCTCAGCCCACCAGGGGGCGGGGCTGGCTGGCATGTGGTGCTGGGGGATTGAACCGCGGTCCCTGTGCTTTGCTAAGCTTGTTCTTAGTAGGTGCTTTAGACCACTGAGCCATCTCACCAGCCCGAGGCTGCTTTAGAGAGTGCTGAGAAAGACACAAGGAGGTGATAATGGCTCTCTTTGCTGCACCACTATCACCAATCATCAGAATCACTTCCCATGCTATCTACACACAGTTATGTGCTGCAAAAAGCCTGCAAAGCATTTCATATTTTGTTAATCTGATCTTCAACATCCAACACATTTCCTCAAGTGCATTACTTTAAAATAAAATGAAGTCTTTACTATAAGTTTGTGTCATTATTATTTGCATTTTCCCCCAAATTTAGAACTTTTGGCAAGACTCTTTTCCAGACTTACTAAATCTCTCACTGCTAATGTACTCACTTCTTAACAATTTGCACTACATTACCCCAAATTTATCCTCACTTTGCAGAAGCACTTCGTGAAGATTCTTTTTGTTTGCCAAGAAATTAATTCTCAAGAACAAGCAGAGGTTCCTACACAAGTGCTAATGAGAACGTGGCTCCCACCCGGCAATCTCACCACTGCAGCTCCCACACATCAGAGTTAATAAGTATTTAACACCTTGAAGGAAGCCTCTTGGGTTCAGGACAAAGCACCCTAAGAAGGACATCCTAATCCTTAGCCCCAGTGGCTCCCAACTCCAGCATATTTGTCATGCTTCAGAATCACCAAGAGACTGTTTGAAAATGTAGGTGCTAATGCCCCTTTACCAAAAGCCCTGATACCACAGACCTGACATGAAACCTAGAAATCCACATCCACAAGCCCATCCTCATCTGTTGTTCTAATGCAGACTCTCACGGATCAGGTTTACTGACCAGTTGTTGCTGGAGTGATTACGTATAGCATTCTTTTTTCTCAAAGGGTTCCTGTTTAGATAGTATCCAACCCCCAACATTTGACTCAGCATTACAGAGTCTCTTTCGTAAGCCCTGTTTTGAGTTGCCTAGATTCTCTTCAAGGTCAGGAAAGAAAAGTCTGACTCACCTATAGATCCTATCATCACTGAATGCACCCATTCACTGGAAAACTGTTTTTTCCGTGTCTGCTTTGTGGTAGATGTTGATGTAGGCCCTGGGACAGAGTTGCAAACAGGGAATGGAGCTTATACTCTGTAATGGTTGAAGGAAGTTGGATAATAAATAATGAGATGGTAACTGCTTAAAAAGAAAATGTGGCAAAATAGAGGTAGGAAATGAGACAAAGGATGTTTTGGGGAAGACCACAAAAAATATAAAGTAGTCAGGAAAGAAAATCCTGGCTGAAGACAAGGTAAGTCAAAGAACCTGAAACATTAAGAGCAATTTAGTGAAGTAGCAAGGGCCTGTCTCAAAAGAAAAATATTTTTTTAAATAGTGGAGACGCAACTCAGTTGGATGGGCCTGGATTAAATCCCAAGAATAAATAAATAGATAAATAAATAAATAAATAAATAAATTTCTAGCTACTAAAGTAAGAGGCTGAGGCAGGAGGTTTGCAAGTCCTAGGCTAGCCTAGAAATGTAGCAAGACTCTTAAAATAAATAATCAAAAGGACAGGGGAGGTACTTCCACTAGAGAGTACCCTTAGATTGGAACTCCCATGCCACATACAGCTCACTGATTCACAACAGTCAACTTTATTTTTTAAATTAATTTTATTGAGAAAGAAATAGCAAGGAGACAGTTTCAAAACAGGTCAGTAATGGACTACTGGACTCTCTTAGAATATTTTGCTGAGTTAACACACCTATAATATTCAAATAATGGAACTTCACAAAAAAAGGGGATACAGATGAATGTCCATTTTGTATCTGTGTATTCAAAGTGGTTAGGATAGATATATAGTTACATTCTCTTAATGAATATAGGGATTTGTTCTAATAGTGTTTGTAAATAGGATATCATGTCCGCATCTTGTACGGCAATTAACGACTAGGAAGAATGTATGCAATGTGTTAATTATTGAAACTGTCCTACCAATTTGGTTTGACAAAAATTAAATTAAATTAAGTTAAATTTAAAAAAAAAGAAATTCATACAATATTCTACCAAATATGTGAAAAGGCTAGAAAAAAATGGCCATGTTTTATTTATTTTTTTTATTTATTTATGTGTGTGTGTGTGTGTGTGTGTGTGGCCAGCTCAGCCCACCAGGGGGCGGGGCTGGCTGGCATGTGGTGCTGGGGGATTGAACCGCAGTCCCTGTGCTTTGTTAAGCTTGTTCTAAGTAGGTGCCTTAGACCACTGAGCCATCTCACCAGCCCCAATGGCCATGTTTTAGTAGCTTTGGTGTGAAAGGATGATTTTTACTAGGGAAAGAAGAAATGAGCAGAAAAAAGGTTACATTTTGTAATTTTTAATATTTTAATTTTATCGATATATTTCCAATTTTTAAAATAAATGGAGAATCTTTTCTTCCCCTGAAAACACGTAAGTAAAAGAATTATTGGAATATAATATGGACAATATATCTAATAATGAACCTTGATTATCTTAGGTGTTTTATATGTTTTTGGCCTATTAGCATGGTTGTTAATCTGTATATATGATAATTTATAAGGATTTATAAGAAAAAATAAATGACTCTAAAGCTAATAAAAAAACATGTCAATAGGCCAGTTACAAAAATTAATACATTGCATACTGTTGTCTACCTAGTAGTTATTCATAGCACAAGATGAAGACATGATATCTTGTCTAAATGCTATTAGTGGGGCTGGGGAAATGGCTTAGTGGAATACGTGCTTCCCTGGCAAGCACAAGGGCCTGAGTTCAATACCCAGTTCCACACAAAGAAAATGCTATTAGTGCAAATCTTTCTTCTCATTGAACTAAGAGAAATTAGCTGTATATTTAACCTAACTAATTTGTATATACAGATTTTTTTTTCACTACAAAATGATCCTTCATTTATATCCCCCTTTATTGTTTAGTTTTGTCAGAGATGGGTATTCCATTTCCATTCAAATATTGTAGGTGTGTGAATTCAGCAAAATAATCCAATATGATCCAGTAGACCATAATAATAGTGGGTTATTCACAGAACTGGCAATGTCAGAAGTTGTTGACTTGAGCCTTTTACAGCTCAGCATATTAATATAGCTTTATGTTTTATACCTTGTGTTTACACTTTTCTGCTTTTCTGAATATCACTGCTTATTCATGGAATTATTTTAAAGTATATTTCAAGTACAATTGCATCTTCACAAAGACTTCCTGAGATACCTACAGCAGCCGTATGAAGTAAACACTATTCTGCCCATTTTATGGATAGGAAAATAAGAGACCTAAAAACATGAACCCAAATTGAGGAGCATTCCATCAGTTCATGGAGCTCGTCTCAACATTCTCACACCATCACCCCCAAAGCACACAATTTACATCCAAAAAACCTTTAGACAATTATTTTGCACTAGACTTTCCCCTCAAACATGTTCTTTTTTTTCAAATATGTTCTTGAAATTGTTCTAAAGTAAAGACCTGCATAGAATGCTGAGATGGGGAGAAACACTCTTGAGAAGAAGAGCTCCAGAAATGATGAGAAAGCAAATAGTCAGGGAATGTGCTCTAGAATTTGGATAGATCTGAAAACTTTCTAAAACAGCATGCTCACAAAACATAATCCATTATCTCATTAGCTTCATCTTCATGCTTTCCCAAGTAGTGACACAGGTCAAGCACAGAGGCAGAGTTTCATAAACCAAATGCTTAAAGTTACATAAACCAAATACTCAGATTAAGAATAATCAAAAAAGAAAGATGAACAGACAAACAGCTCACCATCTTTGTTGAACAAAAAGGTGGCGATCTGTATTGAATCATTCAGACTACAAAAAGTAAAAAAAAAAAAAAAAAAAAATACTAAGAACAATTCTCAAAACAAAGCACAAGACAAACCACATGTGATCTAATCAAAATCCAGCAAATATGTGAGAGAAATCATCCGGCTTTAATTTTTCAAATACATTAGTTGCCAAATTAGATGGAAGATGAAAGAAAAAAAAATTGCCTTCTCTGGAACCTACTGCTAAATTTGGTCAATTTTGTTGTTTATCAGTGTGTAAAGTCCTTCCACTTACCATTTGACAAATCTGGAAGGGAAAAAAATCACTTGCTGCAATCAGGTGAAGTAGTTATTAATGTTTCTGAACAGATACACAGGATTGCCTCATCCTGAGGCAATTAAGGCTTAGAAAAAATGTATTTAAAATCTTTAAGAACTGAATATCCTGGAACAGGTGGTCCTCCTACAACTGGCATTGTTCGTATAATTCTAAATTATTCAGTACATTTTTTTTCAACAAGCCACTTATGAATTCAGAGGTCTTCCTTTTTTGAAATTCCCTATCAACAAGAAATCAATCAAAGAAAGCTAGGGATTTACAGAAAGGAAAAAAAAACAGAAAGAAAATATATTAATTTGCATCATAACACTTTAGGTGAGCAAGCTGGAAAGAAAATTAAGGTGAACTATTGAAAGATAAAAAAAATAGGGCCAGGGAGATGGCTCAGTGGAATAAGTGCTTCCCTGGCAAGCACAAGGGCCTGAGTTCAATCCCTGGTTCTGCAAAAAAAAAGAAAAAGAAAGAAAAGAAAAGAAAGATAAAAAATAAATCAAATGAATGTAAGACTTCTACATGGTTCCAAAAGTTGAATCCATGGCTTGCTTGTCAAACTACAAAGGAAAGCACTTATAAATTACTGCAGCCAAAAGTTCTTAAGAAGGAAAACATTTTATTTCCCAAATATAAAGTTATAGGGAGAGTTCAATCCAGTACTTGTGTTTCTAATGAAATGTTACTGCTCCCATGAAATTCTCATTAGCCTCCCTCTTCCCACAACACACATACAATTAGTTCTTTCAAATGGTCTTAAGTAATATCTCACCGTGTCTTGAACTCACTTTATCCTAGCAAAGGTCATAATTTACTGCCTTTTCCTCTGTCACAATGTGTTCATCCCCTAGTAAATGAAGCCAACAATAATGGTATGCATTGTCTACATCCCATGAAAATGGGATTGTTCAAGAATCTAGTTTATTTCTCTTCTTCCTCTCTGTCACACTTAACTGATCAACCCCTGTCTTGTGGTCACACAGGGCTTCAATGCCTCTCCAGACAAACCTAGGAAACAATCCTAGTTGAACCAGTTACTAACTAGGTAAATAATCTTACATTCTAGTTTCTTTGGAGCTTTCCTTTTTACAGTTGTTTCCTGTGAATAATAATTCCCTATTCATCTCTCTTACGTTCATAATTGTTTCTGAAGGGTAAATTGTACAGTCACTCTATTAGAAATTCTAAAGCAAGTTCCTATAATTCACTGAGTCCATATTGTCTTTATGAATAAGGATAGCAAGCTTTGAATATGGTAATATGAGAGAACTGGAAGGGACTATTTTATGTTGAGTGTCAAAGATCTGGTTCATTCTGAAGGGATAACAGCTTTTTAGGTAAATTACCTGGATATGAGTGGTGAACTGGAAGCTTGGAGTGATGGTACAGTACATGCCTGTAATCTCAACACTCTAGGAGGCTGATCCAGGAGGACTGCAAGTTTAAGCCTACTTGGGTGACTAGTGAGGTCCTGCTCTAAATGAAAGCAATAAAAAAAGAACTGGGGATAGATCTGAGTGCAAAGTTCCTGGGTTCAATTCTCAGTGCCAATAAATAAATAAATAAATAAGATCTGGAGTGTGAAATTTAGACAGAGGAGACAATTAGAACTAC
>NW_004524604.1:12744559-12745667 GCF_000260255.1 Octodon degus | reverse complement strand
AAAAAAAAAAAGCAGAACCTAACACTGCAAAGAGAAATTTAAGAGCCACACTTATGCAATTTATTAACCAGGCAGAGTAAAGAGAAAGATGAAAAATAGGCCAAAGACCAAATCTCAGGAGCGAGGGTGGCTTATTTATCGTATGGGGTTAAGAAACAGGTTGACCTACAAACAGTTTATTACAGGCACGAAGACCAGTTCTTGAGGGAGTAAAAGAAGGGGGGACTGGCTTAATGCAGAAAACATTAAGGGCCAGGGAGACAGCTCAGTAGAATAAGTGCTTACCTGGCAAGAGCAAGGGCCTGAGTTCAATACCCCATCCCGCCAAAAAAAAAAAAAAAAGGAAAAGAAAAAAATATTTAGTCTGAAGTTATGAGCTGATTATTTCTTGACTTCACTACTTCATGCCACATAAAACTTGAACAACATAAAGTTGATCTAAATGCCAGAATGGGCCAGCCAAATAACCCAGTGGATTAAAGCACCTACAAGCATGCGCACAGACCGTGACTCCGGGGCCTGCTGTGCCGGCCCTGCCCCCGGGGCACCTTGAGACAGCACTTGAGACTGGGCCTGGTGGCACGTGCCTGTAATCCCAGCTCTTGGGAGGCTGTAAACAGGCAGATCACTAGGAGTCCAATCTAGTAGTAAGAACCTGAACACTCTGTAGACCTTTCTATAAAATACAAAATAAATAAATAAAAGAATGAATAAATAAATAAACACCACAATGAATAATGATAAATAATCCACACCCTTTTAAGAAATGCTTAAACTCAGGGGCTGGGGAGATGGCTCAGTAGAGTAAGTGCTTGCCTGGCAAGTGCAAGGGTCTGAGATAAATCCCTGGTTCTGAAAAAAAAAAAAAAAGTTTAAACTCTTTTCTAAACATCTTTTGCAGTTATTCTGTCACTTGCACAGCCACCGCCACCATTATCTCACACATCCCTAGAAGCACATGCAGAATTATCTCCACAACAAAAGCAGCAACATGCCAGTCAAGCGGAAGGCCCAATACTATTATGGACTACTGGACTCTTTTAGAATATTTTGCTGAGTTAACACAGCTATAATATTCAAATGCAGAACTAAACAAAAAAGGGGATAC
>NW_004524604.1:12736407-12743799 GCF_000260255.1 Octodon degus | reverse complement strand
GATTTTAATAATTAATCCAATTCAACATACTGCCTACCCACATTTTCTGAAATGTCATCCAAAATTTAGCATTCCCCTGAAAAGGCCAGTGGTCATCATAAACAGAATAAAATAATCCCTTCCTATATCTCAATGCTCTCTATCACCTTATCTGAATCAAAATCAAGTTAATCTTCCTGTTGCATGGAAAACTCCAAAAGACTGCCTCCTCTTTTCTTCAGCATACTGTGATACTGATATCTTTCAACGATTTTATCTTGCATCTTTTATTTAATCCTATATTTCTTAGCAAAGAAAGAACTTCCAATTAAAGTGTGCCAACAACAGCCGGATGTGAATGCTCACCTGTAATCCCAGCACTTTGGAAGGCTCAGGCAGAAGGACTGCAAATTCAAGCCCAGCATGGGTAATTTCACAACTTAGTAAGACCCTGTCTCAAAATTCTAAATTTACAAAAGGGCTTGGGATATAGCTCCGTGTGAGTGTCTGGATTCAGTCTCTAGGATCAACAAAAACAAAAAGTGTGTGCTAATAGCAGTATCAATATATGTTCCTTATATTAAAAAGCACCTAGGAAGACTCATTTCAGGAGCACCTACATTATAGCACCCCGGTGTCATCAACTAGAATGTCTTTTGCAGAGCTGAACATGTAGCTCAGTGGGTAAGTATATGCTCAATGTGCGCAAGGCCCTGGGTTCCATCGCCAGCACAGAAAGCAATAAATAAAAAGACACAGCATCACAAACCCATCTCTGACAAAACTAAACAAAAATGGGGGATACAAATGAAGGACCATTTTGTGTCTCTATATACAAAATAGTTAGGATAGATATACAGCTACTTTCTCTTAATTCAATGAGAAGAAAGATTTGTACTAATAGTGTTTGGACAGGATATCATGCCTACATCTTATGCTATGAATAACAACTATGAAGACAATAATATGCAATGTATTAATTATTGAAACTGTCCCACTAATTGATTTTGAAACTGTCTCAGGGCCAGGGAGACAGCTCAGTTGAATAAGCACTTGCCTGGTAAGTGCAGGGGCCTGAGTTCAATTCCCAGTTCTGCATAAAAAGAAAAGAAAAGAAAAAAAAAGAAAAGAAAAGAAAAGAAAAGGAAAGGAAAGGAAGGAAGAAAGAAAGAAAGAAAGAAAGAAAGAAAGAAAGAATCTCATTGCTATTTGTTTCTCAATAAAATTTATTTGAAAAACACAAGGAATAGAAAGACGATGATGAAGTTAGGTATGGACTCAGCAATACCGAAGAAGAATAAGCTAAATGCTGAATCTGCCCCAAAATCATGTAAAGTGTGCATATAAATGTTGCTTTAAAGAGCCCCATGGAATCATTCCAATTATCATCAAAATTTCCAACCACAAAAATGGAGGAACAAATTTAGATGACATGCAGCTGATGAGTTACTGGGTTGAGAAGGGCAGGAGAAGGAGTCAGAAAAAGAGATTTATCTAGGTATGTAAGCAGGATGGTTTGGACATCTGTACTGTGCATTTCTGTTGGTCTAGGGAAAGGAGTCATGCTTTAATTTGTTTTATCTCCTTTTTTCAATTGTTTGTGGTTTTTTTTTCTTCTGCTTATATATTTCTTTTTTTTTCTTTCTTCTTCCAATTTTACATGCATATATCTGGTAATGTGAATAACCAGTTGAAAGATAGCACTATGTATTACAACAAATACTGTGAAATTCATATTACTTCATTAAGTGAAATTGTGTATCATTTATAATTTTTTTCTGTTTTAATTCTAATTTTTACTAACCTTAAAAAATAGAAAAATAAAGAGATATGCAGCTAATGTTGGCAAATGACTGGATATTATCACTGACTGTAACAAACAAAAAGAAAGACTACCTTCCCAACACAAGTGAAGATAGTTCTTTTCTGTGTGTGAAAGCACTAGACCAATGAACCAAAATTAACACTTATTTCTTTTTTTTTTTTTTTTTTTCAGAACCGGCGATTGAACTTAAGCCCTTCCACATGCCAGGGAAGAACTTATTCCACTGAGCCATCTCCCCAGCCCCAACACTTATTTCAATGAATAAATCATTTTCTTTGCACTAATACAAATTCTGTAATTTCTTTTTTAATTCTGTAATTTTTAAGTCTTTTGTGTACTTAAAAGTTAATCAAATATTGTTTGTCCCCCACATTTTTTTAAGGAAATGATACTATCTAGGACAGTTCTCTTTTTTCAGTTTAAAAAGTATTAGTAGGACCAACATGACGGGGTTTTTTTTAATGGCAAAATTCGGCACGCTTGATGAATCATAACAAAATGAATTGAAATGAAATACAAGATAATTAAACCTATTTTCTGGAAGAGCATTTTGTTTTCTAAATGACATATAGAAAGTTAAAACAAAATTGAACTATATGCTTTAAGTAACATACTACTAAGAATTTGCACATGCACTGTTGGGCTTCCAGGATTTTATTTGATGTATATATAGTGTCCCCTACAAGCTTTACTCACACTCATATCAGCAAAAACGTGGGCTCTTAGGCTTTCTAACAGCTACTTTCATATATATGTCTGTGTCATATCCTTCATTTTAGTCTCAAATTCACAAGTACCTATGAACGCGAGGGTAAAGCTTCCCTTTCCTCTCACAGAAGGGTCCACTGAAATAGCATCACCTTTATCACTGCACCTTTGTCCCAAAGTTGGCAGAAGGACATTTTTAGTGAGGGATTTGCTTGTCTCTTCCTAAGGCAAAGCAGTCCACAATGAGGGTTCAACGTCACCCTTCCAATGGAGAGCCCTTGGTGCTGATCCCAGCACCACAGCTGGCAGAGGCAAAGATTTGCTTTTCAAAGAGTGTCCGGGCATCTCTAAGTATGTATCCACCCAACAGAAACTGGAGGGAGGGCTGGTGAGATGGCTCAGTGGTCTAAAGCACCTACTTAGAACAAGCTTAGCAAAGCATAGGGACCATGGTTCAATTCCCAGCACCACATGCCAGCCAGCCCCGCCCCCTGGTGGGCTGAGCTGGCCACACACACACACACATAAATAAAAGAAAGAAATTATTTAAAAAAAAAAAAAAAAAAAAACTGGAGGGAGCCCAGAAGGCCTAGACCTGGGCCTGGATTAGCTATGGTAACTTAGAGTCAATTTATTTCCATGAATTTCATTGTCTTCATCTGTAAAACAAAGTATGTGGTATAAATTATGTTCAGATCACCGTTAGCAGTACTGTGATTACCTATGTTCTGTCCCCAGTTGTCTAAGAGAGAAATCCTCTAGACTCGTATTTTATGTTAGCCAGGCTTTGATGTTCACATTTCTTTCACCACATTGGTAAATATACATGCATCCCTTCAAAAAGCCCACTAACTTAAGCAATGCTAATTTTATAAAAGTTCTGTAAATGGTTAATTCAATATAATAAAAGGAAATAATAAAAGTATATAATTCTCTCTATGGATATAAAAATATTGCTTTGATTATTTATAATATGTGGTGTCTATATAAAATGATTAAAACTGACCAGAATAATCATAGGCAAAATCACTGTGGTTTTTTTTTGAACTTTTGACACTACTGAAAATTGGAATTTTTTTTTTTTAAGACAAGTTCTCTTGTGGGGGACTCAGGTCAATAATTTCTGACATTGCCAGTTAAACAGAAGACCCAATGCTACTATGGGCTACTGGACTCTTTTAGAACATTTTGCTGAGTTTACACACCTATAATATTCAATAACGTAACTTAAAAAAATGGGGTATACCTATGAATGTCCATTTTGTATCTGTGTATTCAAAATGGTTGGGATAGATATATAGTTGCATTCTCTTAATGAATAGAAAGATTTGTTCTAATGGGGTTTGTAAATAGGATCCTAAGTCCGCATCTTGTGCAGCAATTAACCACTAAGAAGAATATATGCAGTGTGTTATTTGTTGAAACTGTACTTCCAATTTGATTTGAAACTGTCTCATTGTTATCTGTTTATCAATAAAATTTTGAAAAAAAAGCATGGGGGAAAAAGTGAGTTTCTGTATGGAGAAAATTTCCACATTTCTACAAATGATGAACGAAGTCTATGTTAATAAAATGCTGTCATATGACAAGTTAAAAATAAAAAAAAAAAAGACAAGTTCTCACTATGGAGTTCAAGCTGACCTCTAATTTACTATGTAGTCCAGGCTGGCCTCAGACTCACAGCAATCCTTCTGCTTCCGTCTTCCAGGTGCTATAATTCAGGTGTAAACCAACATGCCTGGATCAACACTTGCTCTTTCCGAACTAAATGAAGCAAGTGTTCTTTGTAAGACTACACAGAAAAAGTTCAACCCACAGGTTCTTCTTGACTGAAAAAAGTAGTGAACTGTCTACCTGAAAATCAAAAAGGCAGCTGATAACAGACTGTTCCCAGAAACCCTGAAAGAGAACATTTCAGCACAGCTTGGCATACCTCGTCTAGAGCGTCAGCACCACTGCAGAAGCGAACTGTTGCCACCGTGAGATGAGTAGCACTATAGCCAGTATGAGTCAACTGTTCCTGGCAGTTTCTATTTTTGATTCATACAAAATAAAAATATTTTGTGTTATATCAAAAATATGATAGTTTATACATCTGTTGGGTGGATTATAGTAGTAAAATACTTAAAATACTGCCATCAGGAATGAAGACAATTGTAGGGGCCGGCGAGATGGCTCAGCGGCCTAAAGCACAGGGACCCCAGTTGGATTCCCGGCACCACATGCTGCGCCAGACTGGCCCCCAGGGCAGGCTGAGCCAGCCACACACACAAAAAAAGAGGAATGAGGCAATTGTGAATAAATGCTATTCACATACAGCATATTCCCAGGCTGCTGCCATGTGCTATTATATTTTTCCATAAACATTAGCACATTAAACAGGTAACTCAGCAAATACGTAAAGCAAAGTTTCA
Source organism: Octodon degus (assembly GCF_000260255.1). Taxonomy (NCBI): domain Eukaryota; kingdom Metazoa; phylum Chordata; class Mammalia; order Rodentia; family Octodontidae; genus Octodon; species Octodon degus. The sequence goes on along the minus strand of NW_004524604.1, from coordinate 12,738,873 downwards.
TTATTTAGTAAGATACTAGAAAGTTTGGGTGAAGAGCCCAGTGGTAGGGTATGAGCCTAGCATGTGTAAGATCGTGATCCAAGCCTCAGCATCATTACATAACCCTAAAAGGCAGTAGAATATTTAAATTTGCAATACAAGAACATCATTTGAGAGAAGTACCATACTGTACTAATCTTAGTTCTTAGCAAGCATTTATCTTTTGCTACTTTGGTTAAATGATAAGATTTAAAGAATATCTCTTGACAGCTGTCTTTACTCTTATGCAAATGAAACTTATTTAACAGAGTTGGAAATTCTTATAAACTTGTTTAAGTGTCTGGCACTTCAATACCTGTGTATATATGAGAAGATATAAATACATATATAAAGCTAATATTTTAAAATATTGACTACTTAAGTAATTTATTTTTTTTTTATTTATTTATTTTTATTTATTACATTTATTTATTGTGTGTGTGTGTGGCCAGCTCAGCCCACCAGGGGGCGGGGCTGGCTGGCATGTGGTGCTGGGGATCGAACCGTGGTCCCTGTGCTTCGCCAAGCTTGATTCAAGTAGGTGCTTTAGACCACTGAGCCATCTCTCCAGCCCTCTACTTAAGTAATTTAATTAACAATTATACTTCATAATATCAGATGATAATTTAGTTAATAGAGGTTACACTTCATATTTTCAGTATAAAGTTTATTGATATTTAAAATAACAAAAAAAATTTCTTTCAGAAAAGAAATTATAATTCATTCCTGAGCCTCATCTAAAAACAGAGCAGGACGCTAAAATTTTCCTGAAGTATTTTTTTCAATCCACTAAATTAAAAATTACGTGTGTGTGTGTGTGTGTGTGTGTGTATTTACAATTCAACCAAACACCAACTAATCCCCATTTCTAATTAGCAAATGTTATTCTCCACCTCTCCTTCCATTTGATGGCTATACTATGATTTTCATTTGAAATCTTCATGAAACAGTGAAAATGTCTGAATTTTAAAAAATAAACAGATTAAGTGGGGCTGGGGAGATGGCTCAGTGGAATAAGCGCTTCCCAGGCAAGCACAAGGGCCTGAGTTCAATCCCCAGTAAAAAAAAAAAAAAAACTAAGTCATTTAAAGTCATCTCTCTTAAAAAGTAAAAGATAGTCTGATGGAATTTTTTTAATTTATAGTAATTTGCATTAGCAACCAGAATGATTTTGCTTATTTATTTGAATCTATAACAATAATAATATAAAGAAAATACAACATTAACCACAGTCCATATCATGTTGACTATAATAATGGACAAAGTCCACATGAAATTTTGTGACCTATAGACATTCCTATGGTCAGAAAACTGCATATGTGATTGTTTTCTTCATAGTGCTGAAGGCCTTGTAACTGTGTACACAATTAACACTGACAATAAAAATAACTTTTAGTTGGAGAACAGTATTACGAATATTCTTCCAAGTAGCTGTAAAGTAGCCTCATTTCAAAGAGGGATTACTGATAACAGTAGAAAGGAGGTCTAAGACAACATATAATTCTTGGAATGGGGCATGTATTTGAGATGAATATATATTCACTGCTAATATGGTAGTCAAAGGTGGAATATAAAACTTCGGGGCTTATAAAGATTGTCAGTGAGTTCTCAAAAAGCTTTAGAGGAATTGGAGAGAAGCAAGAAAATGAATACCCTGGAGTTCATGGTAGAATGACTGATAAAATCAGTGTAACTGTTTTGTGTTATATACTCAAGCTGGATAAACAATTCCCTTCAGAGTTCATGAAGTCCTACACATATGCCCAATATCAGATTAGAACAACTGTCCTGACACCACCCGACACCATTTCAATTCTTACTCTCTTATGGAGCTGTCTCTCCACTTTTTGAACTTTACAAGCTTTGCATTTTTTAGGGCTACCTAAAGACACCCGTGCCACCTGCCAGGTGGGGTCTTTCTTTCTTTCTTTCTTTCTTTCTTTCTTTCTTTCTTTCTTTCTTTCTTTCTTTCTTTGCCAGGGATTGAACTCAGGCCCTTGTGCTTGCCAGGGAAGTGCTTATTCCACTGAGCCATTTCCCCGGCCCCCAGGTGGGGCTTTTCGAAAGCATTTTCCACCATCAAGTGTCCGACTCCTGTGCAGCGCTCCTTGCCTCTAGTTGTATGAATATACTCCGACTTCGCCCACTGTCCACGCTGTTTGTATTTGTATAGATTACACATGTCTTTAAGAGAATAATGCTTTTGTTTGTGTATCTTCGTGTACACAGCAGATTGTGCATATCGATGTGACTAAGAAGGTCATCACTAAAAATGCAGAAAACAGTGAAGTGTGAAACACATCTCAGCCACTTTCACTGAACATTTGCGCGATGGAACTATCTTTCCTGAAGAAAAGCATGTGGGGGCCGGGGAGATGACTCAGTGGAATAAGCACTTCCCTGGCAAGCGCAAGGGCCTGAGTTCAATCCCCGGTTTCAAAAAAAAAA
>NW_004524604.1:12728807-12736307 GCF_000260255.1 Octodon degus | reverse complement strand
AAAGAAAGAAAGAAAGAAAAGCTTGCGGTCCAGGTATCTGCTTCACAGAAACTCACTTCAGAAGCATTTTAACTTCTGTCAGACCTTTACCCCATTTCTACCTCTGCTTTAAAAACACTGGTTGCCTTGGGCTCTATGAATAAATAAATATACATAAGCCCTCCCGAGCAATGTCTATATATACCTTTAGCTGGAGTCCTGTGGAGTTTTTAAAGCTGGAGGGAACCAGGTAATTGAATAAAAATACATCCATATTCTTTAAAGAAAATATTTCTAACAGGCCACAGGGATCCTTAGTTTTTCATTATAATGCTAAATTCATCTAGCCCTCAGCTTCCGTAAATTTCAAAGTCCTTATACCTTCTTCCAAAATTACTTTCATAGAGAGATACTATGTTGTGTATTTTGCCAAGGCAAGAAAATATTTTAAAGCTTACTGAGACAATGATGTGTTTTTCAATCATTTTATTACAATGCTTCCATATAAACTCTTGCGAAAGTAATTAATGGGGGTGAGGCTCAGGTCCAACCAAATTAAGGACAACAGAGATAAGTCCTTTGATTTCAAATGGAGACGCCCTCTGCAAACACAACATAAATAATGGTACCTGGAGGTTCAGAAGAGGGATCCTCACCACATATTCTCTGCGGTTAAAAATCTCTTTTTTTTTTTTTCTACATAAGAAATTATATCTGCAATAAATTTAATTGCATTCCTTTTTTTGGAAATTTTATTTAATTCTACACTTAGGAATAATGGGTCTCCATATCTCCTTTATTCGCAAACTTTGAGAACCTTTTTGATCAAATAAGTAAACTGTAGCACTACTGAAACACAGGTGGCACTCCTTTTCCAAGACTTTTTAACTCCTTCAGGATCTCTGGAACCTTTTCCAAGCAATCTCCGGACATCTGAAGCTTTTGCCTGAACTGCAAAAGCTTTCAAGGAATGCAAACTTGGCAAAGAAAGTCGGGAGAGAAGTCGGGCAAAGGAAGTGGGGAGAGAAGAGCCGCGGCGCGTCTCTCTGCCTTCTCCCCCACAAACCTTTTTCTGAAATCTTGACATTCAATGGGTGGAAAAGTGGGTTAATTAGACCGGAGTCTCTGCTCGCCCCTGGCGGGGGTTTTCAGGTGTCTTAGGGCTCCGCCGCCTTCCTATCGCGAAGATAGGAAAGGGGAGGGGGCCGCGCCGAGCCTGCCGGCCAAGCACAATAGCGCAATTATTTGTCTAAAGTTCCGTCCTCGCTGAGCTCTTTGCATAATTCAAGAGTAATTAGGTGTTCCCTTAAAGGCAGGCTTTGAGTGGGGAGGAGGGTGTTTAGTTACTTTGTGGCTTCGCCTGGCAAAGAGCTCCGGGATGAGCTGAAAAATGATTACAGGCGGAGCAGCGCAGGCTGCAGAGAGTTCAAAAAGTTTATTCTCTTGTAAATCGAAGCCTCTGCAGCTTTCCTCTCTCGTACTGCAACCTAGTGGTACAGGCTCGCTGTTAAGCACTGTTGGCTGAGACAAACAAACAAATCCATCTGGGACCGTGCTCCGAGGTGGAATAGCTAGAAGGTTAGCGCTCGGTCTCAGTTGTATTCCCCTCGTTCAGCTGTCACGTTCACCGCTGGCCCGAACTCTGGGTGTGAGACGCACTTTCTGTTTGGGTCTCTTTGGCTGCGTCTTAGAATCTGCACCAGGTTCGAGCGTGGAAAAATGCGAAGCTGGCGAAAAGTTCGAAAAGGAGAAACACAGCTTTGAGACAAAAAAACAAACTTGGCTTTGGGGGAAATTGAAGTATTTTTGTTCACCTATTTGTTAGCAGATTTTTATACTTGTAAATAAACGACGGCTTTCGTTGCATCCCTGTCTTTTTTATTTATTTATTTTTTTTTTTTCTGTTTTGAGCTAGGGCCTCATTAAATCGCCAAGTTGCTGAGGCTGGGCTGGAACTTTCGATCCTTCTACCTCAAGTTTCCTACAGTGTTGGGATTACACGTGCGGGCGACCACGCTGGCTCCTATTATTTCTAAGGGGGACTGCAGAGGGGCTACCGGATACTCATGAACTTAGAAATGGCACTCTTCAAAGAAAAGGGCTTATTTTTGCCTGTCCCAACTAAGGATGGAGCTCAAAAGATTCCACTCTGCATTGTCCAATGTTGCAAATTCTCCAAATATACACATATATACTAGTGTTTAGCACAGCACATATTGCACTATATATAAATTTATGTGTGTATGTGTTCTACTCAACATATACCACCTAAAAAGATACATACATCATTTTATGTACTATAATATATAATAAAATAACCTACCAACATGCAACAAATACATGTGCATTAAGTGACCTGTGCTATGTTATGTATACCTAGTAGTTTTACTACTGTGGATGTAAGTTAGGCACCAAACACTAAATACTCTATAAGCACCTGCTTGGAAACCACATTCGAGGTCCTGTCGCTTGTTAATCAGTCTGACTACGATAATGGGGACCCTAGTGCCTAGAATCATCTTTCCTCTCCAAAATTTCAGCCCCATCACTCCCAGGACGATGGAAAGTTCCAGTACAAACGCTAGACCCCTGGCCCTGAGCCAAAAGATGGAACTCCTATTTTAGAGCAAGTCCAGACAGCCCAGGCCACCCGAGAACTCCCCAGAAGTTCAACTTCTGCATCTCTCAGGAGAGGATAGGTCTGAGTTCCAACTGGCGGAAGTCTTAAATCTGCTAGGAGAATATTCGGGGCATAGTAGCACCTGACGTGGGAAGTGTGTGCATCAGCGGAGTCCTGAACATCCCACTCTCCTCCCAGGTCCCTCCAAGTCCATAGCCCATATCTGGACCCCTTGGCCGCAGATTCTGGCCATCCTTCCCTGGTCGAAGGCTGGGGAAGAAGCTCCTGCGAACCACTATTATTTTCTTACTAGATTTTGTTTGGATTCTCTAGGTTCTTAATTCCAGCTTTCCTAGGTGCTTAAGGAGGTGGGCTTTACCAAATACACCCACACTTAAGAATCTTGATCACACCAAAGGACTTAGAGAACAGAAAATGTATTAAATTTGACTTTTCTGGAAAAGAAGTTGGACGGGGCGGGGATTGCTACTACACTAAGTAAACACGAGCTTGGACGGACTGTGCTCCGCCTCTCACCCCCTCCCTGCAGCCTCTGGGGAAGAAAGCGGAGAATGCTTTGCCTTAACCGGTATTCCAGGGCCTCCTCCTCCTCCCACCACTGCACCGGGTGGTTAATATTGTGAGAGGGTCTGCGCTGTACTAAGAACATATCCTAATGTCTATAGAAACTTGGTGGAAAGAATTTGATGAATGTGCTAATTGGTTTAACTTGCCATCTATTCATGAGGAGAAAAGGTGCATCATTAGACTTAATTGAGGTTTTTTCTTTTTTAAATCGCTGCCTTTAATGAGCATAGAAACTACAAAGTTCAACACCAATATCTACGTCATCTTAATTACCCTGTTTATTTGTTGAAGATGTGGCAAAGTTATGCAACATCTACCCACTTCTTTTCCTACTTTTAGGGGAGCGAACGGAGCCCGGCACGCCTGCTCCTAACAGAAGATGAGAGAAACATTTGGAAAGTTCAAACCGAGCTGCCTGTGTGGTTCGCAGTCCCAGTCTTTTCTGCCAAGCGCACAGCCAGTGCCACCTATTCGTACCAGCATCTGAGGGACGATACACCATCGGATTCGCCTTCAGCAAATGCCTCACCAAACCAAACTTTAAAATAAAATAAACACTGCCCTGAATTTGAGAACGCACGTGCAGGAAAGAGCTGCTGAAAAACATGCTGCTCACCTAACCTTATCGGGAACCTCCCGGTCCACTAGCAAACTGCCCTTGGCTTCTGCACAGGCTGAAGATGAACCTTATCACATCCCTTTTGCAGCTGGGAAAGAAAGACCTTCGTTTCTTCTGGAATTTCCTTTCAATGCCTACCATTTTCCTAGTTCTAGTCCTGGAAATCCTACAGACACCCTGCTCCATACTTAGTCTGCAGTTTGCCATCATGCTGTCTCCAGGAAACATCACACATGAAAGAACTCTCAGTATTCTAAAAATCCACTCATTCTTCACATTATTAAGCTTCAACAATTTAGCTTTGCCAAGTTGGGGCCTTAAATTGTCACTGATACAGCAGGAACTTTTTAGCTTCTGCTATCTAAAACCTTGGCCTTTGCATCATTCTCCATTATTCTCTTGATTGCTCAAAACAAAACAAAACAAAACAAAAAGCAAAGCCTTCTGTTCAACAATGCCCCAGGAGCATTGATGGAGTGTTAGGAACTTGCGTTCTTGAGGCTCTTGAGTCGAGTGAAAAGCATTTCTACTGTCAAGTTTGGCAGGTGTTTCTTACAGCAGCGATGCCCTGACAGTGTTTTTAAATTGTGGCTTGATTTTCACCTCCACTTAACTAAATTTAAGAGTTCAATAAATAAAGCAAATCAGAGAGACACCATCTAAATCAGATGAATGGTATTACTCCCCCACTGTCTGGTAGAGCCGTTAATCAGAAGAAATTTAGGATGTGCGTGCGTGTGTGTGTGTGTGTGTGTGTGTGTGAAAGAATCATTGATGAAATATATAGCAAATGTCAAGAGAAGAACAGCTAAGAAATTGTTTTCTGAGCAACATACAAAGTGGCTGTTTGGCAGGTACCACTGGCTAGAGCACCATACTTGGGCACGGCTCTGCTCCAGATTTATCTCTCTGAGAAGCTGAAGGGTTCTGCCAACTTTGGGCACAATAAGGGCCTGGAGGGCAGGTCTGGGACCAGAGGTTTAGCCACAGAAGCGTGTCCTGCAAATCCTGTTGAGGTGGGAGGCAGAGTCTGAATGCAAGTGTTCACTGGGATGGATCTAGAAACCACAAAATGCCTCATGTCAGGGGGCCACCCGGGCTTTCCACTACCTGCTGCCTATCCTGTGCAGTTCACCCCAAGCTTTTCACCTGCAGCAGCAACCAGATTTGGGTTATGAGGTATAGGATTTGGTGATGGGATACCAAGCTGACGTTATAAGATCTTCTGAGGAGGTCTGATTCAGGCAAAACCAGCCTTAAACTGAGAAACCAGCTTTCCCCGGTGCCCCACCACCACCACCACCTCTGCTCTTCCAGAGGGTTCCCAGTGTTTAATGTGCAAGCCAGGAAGTCTGGCTGGGGAAACCATGCTTGAATTTCAGCTTTCATCTTTAAGGGAAATGGCAGGTACAAGGGGCCACCAGGCTGGTTGGATGCTTGAGGAGTTTTTTATGGATACTAAAAAACCATTAAGACCCAACATCACCCATCTAACCCTGTATCTGGAGAAAACTACTGTATTCTCCCATTAACTCTCCCTCATCATTAGACAGTACTTTTCCAAGACTGACCTCTACAAGCAGCAAAAAAAAGAGGGGGAGGAAAGGAGAGAGAGAGAGAGAGAGAGAGAGAGAGAGAGAGAGAGAGAGAGCCTTTTAAAAAGATCATTTTTGCTTCCAGTTTTATTTCGATGTCCAGCTTTCTCTTAGTTGTCTCAGAACAGCTCTTCCCACGCCCATTCATAGGAGGTCTTTGTGCTCAGCTGTGTTGGACACCCCCCCCACCGCCCCGTCCCTGGCTCCCACCCTCCCCAAGTTTTGGGCTTCTTTTTTAATCTTCAGTACGTTTCTTCCTAAGGAGAAAAGGCATTTGGAGGGATACAACTGCTGCAGAGAAGGGCTGGACGGCCTCGGCGCAACCATGCGTGCAGCCCGCGGGGTGCGTTCTGTGCACAGAGTTGGCGCCTGCGTAGCGCCTGCGTTGCCAGCCCTGGACGGACAATGGATGGAAGGCAGCTGGACAGCTGCGGCCGCTATGAAACAGCCCTTGGCTGTAGCACTGTTTACTTAGTGTGGGGGCTGACCTCGGAAGGCTCCAGCCCGCGCAGAAGCTGATTCCACCCTGGGAACCGTCTTTCTCCAGCGCTGGCCAAGCCGACCCCTGTGTGTTTGCAAACAACTTCATTGACGCCTCAAATAGGGGGAAATAGAAGGGAAAGCTCATGGGGCAAAGGCCCCTGGCCTCTGGAGGGTTGGCTTCTACACACTTGCCCAGGCGACCAAAGAGATGGTCGTCTTCTCCCCAAAAGAAGCAGTTGTCTCTAGCTTTTGAAAAGTTATTGTATTAATTTCCTAGTGGAAGAAACCCAACAGCATGCCCACAAGCCATCCTGTGAAATGCAGCAGCCCATCTGAGCCACAGAGGCCCAACTATGTTATTGATCAAACTAGTAAATCTGCATCGACAGAAAACGTTGTTAGGAGGCTGTTGCATGACTGCTACTTTCCGGCACTCAGATGCCCATGAAATTGTGGTCCTTGACATTTCAACTTGCTTTGAGAAGAATAACGATCTCTAGGTAGTCAAAGTACCAAAGATAGATAAAACTTTTAAATATTTAAAATAACTTCTCCGAGGCTGGGAATGTGAGGTCAGTTGTAGAGTTTACCTAGACCGCAAAGCCCTGAGTTCCATACCCAGTGCCACAGCTAAAAAATAGTAATAAAACAAATTTGCATTCAAAATGGAAGTCAGGCAGTCATTTCACAGTGTCTAAAAAGCTCTGAGTTTTATTTCTCAGATGTGTAGATTGAAATTCTGTCAAGGAACTGCTGTAACTAAGTAGATTCCCCTACCCTAGCATAACCTTTGCATTTCTTGCCTCTGCCTTGGAGATCTCTAGGAGCCCACAACTCGGAAGACAACTGTTAAGGTGGTCCCACATGTTGCAGGCCCCCAGGGCCCTTTTCCTCTTTCCCACCTCCACTTAGAAATACTATTGTCTCTTCCCTGCTGCAGAATGGCTCCATTCAGCCTTTTGATTTGTCCCAAGCTTAGCTTGTTAAGGGAAGAAGACAGGTAACACTAACTTCCTTCTTCTAATGTCAGAGGAATTTATTTTTTTCCTAAGTACCTTGTAGGCTTGAGGGCAGAGGTGGGTTTTTCCAGGAGCTCTTTCTAAGACTAAGCCTGGGCTCATGCCTCTGCTGTGAGCACTGGAGAAGACAGTGGAAAACCAACTGGGGCAAAGGAAACAGAGGTCCTGGTATCCTTCCTCCTTCTTTTATCCCCATCATGACACTGTTCAAAATGACGGTTTAGGTTAGATATGACTAGGCTAGCGCCTGCCTTGAAATGGAAACAGAAAACTGAATAAAGAAGAAGAAAAAAAAAACTACTTTGTAGTCTGCATCGTCCATCTTTAATTCAGAGACACATCTATACTCCAGGGAGCTTTGCCTTTGATCTCTTTGAATTTTTACACCAGATCTGTTATGGACTAAAATTCTTAGGTTTTCCATAGAAACATCTCCATTCCTCCAGGATATTGATGTTTTCTTCTTCCTGGGGGTTATGATATGGTAAATCAGATTCAGAAAAGAGGGGACAATGCCAGCATTCATAGGCCTGGGGTGGGGTTTCTCAGTCTCTCTCTCTCTCTCTCTCTCTCTCTCTCTCTCTCTCTCTCTCTCTC